>NW_009706784.1:713-4503 GCF_000703405.1 Apaloderma vittatum | reverse complement strand
CTTGTCCTTCCCCAACCACCCCCCCAGGCATGGCTGGACTGAAGAAGCGTGGCCGTGGCACCCCGCAGCCAACTCTTAGCACCTCCTGCCGCCATGGGGTGCGAAGGAGCCTTCGCATGGGGCCGGGTGAGCACCAACACCTCCGTGCTGAGCCAAGAGATGGCTCTGGGACCTCCTGTACCACCAGCGCAGAGCAGACACCCACCCCTGGATGAAGGGGGGTTCTCCAACACTTCCCATTTGCACCCCTCGAGGGCTGCCCTGAAATGCAGGTGATGCCGTTCAGGTCACGGTGTCGTTAACTCTCCTGCCGCTGCCCTTTTTATTTTTGCTCAGGTCTCCCTGCCACAGGACAGGAACGCCGGGAGCCACCTCATGCAGCAGGGACTTGAGCTCTGGAGCAGCGGCCAGGGCTGGGAGCCCCGGCTCTTTTATCAGGGTGGGCCCTGCGGGCGGGTGCCAGCAGCAATAACCGCAGCTGTTTGCCTCGAGCACACACGCGTCCCCCGTAAATAGGGTTTATGGCAGCATCTGGGAGATGGGGAAACCCAGTAAAGGCGACCCCGGGAGGTAATAAAGAGGAGCGGCCCCGCTTTGCCCCAGGGCTGCTCAGGAAGTGGGTACATTTGAACAGGGTGAGGAGGAATTTAAAGGGATTCAATTATTCTCTACTCTGGAGTGGTTCAAGAAGTGTGAAGATGCTCCCTGGTAGATCTGCACAGGGTCATGGCACAAATAAAAAGCACGTTGGCTTCTCCGTGCACACCTGTCAGTTATTTTTCTTGCTCTCTCTGGCTCTTTGGTTAACTTTGGGGTTGTGGCTCTGCTGGGAAGTCCTTCTCCCCTCCCAGGTCCCCCCCGAGGGCAGCAGAAACCTTGGCTGATCCCCAGCTCGAGGGCAGCAGGAGCACCCAGTCCCGATGGGTGCTTGAGCTGGCACCCCACTCCCTTTCCCCAGTGTGGGGACAGTTCATACCCCTTGCAGGGGGTTGTTGGAGGGATCCCAGAGGAGGACAAGCAGAAGCTCAGACAGATGCAGACATCGTGCTTCCTGCTGTTCGCTATGATTTGGTGGCGTGGGGACACTGCCGGCACACCAGCTGCGGGAGCGGTGACCAGAGGATTCTGTTCTGCAGTGACACCTCTCTCCAGAGCCTCTCCAAAGCTTGTCTGCAAAACCCCAGCCTGGCCAGAGCATCTCCCTGCAGAGCAGGACGTGCCGTCTGACCGGGGAGCTCTGTGGAAGCAAGGGCACCTCTCAGAGGGTGGGCACTCAGGACTGCAAAGATGACCGGAGCTGAGATGGAGAAAGTGGCCAGTATTCCAACCTTCTGCCGAGCCCACTGCTCTTTTTTGGGAAAGAGGGTGAGGCGTGGGGGAGATCTCTGGCTCCCAGGCTCTCTGCTCGCTCCTCCCTGCTCCACTCCTGCCATCGAGACTCTTTCTAGGATCACAGGGAGCACTCCAGGCTCTGACCTTCCATACTTGCATTAGCCCGAAATAGCACGCAAGTGAGGGCGATAAACCCTCTCGGTGCAGGTCGGGAGGAAACGAGTTGCTGTTAGCAAACAGCCAGTGAAGAGCAATTAAGATTACAGGCGGCAGGAGGGGAGTGAGCAGGCGCTGCTTCCCGCTGGGACCTTCTTCCTGCATCAGTGGCTTCAGCCCCGGGATCCTGGGCTGTCCCTCTCCCTCAGTAGGGATGCCCTGGTGGTTGCTGGTTAATCTGAAGGCTGATTTCTGCCTTAGTCTCAGCCCAGCATCGAGAGTATCCCCCTGTGGGTACCAGGGCAGGGGTGATGGTGATGGGGAGGTGGAAGCCCAAAGGATGCTCAGCTCAGTGGCAGCCTGGAAGTATCTTCCCAGCCTGGACAAAAATACCGGTGAGATCTAGGGCTGAGATGGGCTGAGGTGCTGAGCGCTGCAGATATGGCTCCTGTGGGTTCACACCTGCAGAGCAGGACTGACCTGAGGGATGTGTTAAAGGTATTCCAACCATTTCAACCATTTCCAATCTCCTCGGGTTGTAGAAAAGCCTGAGAGAGCCCATCCTGCAACCTAGGAGCAGGGATTCATCTCCTGTCTGAGCACTGCCCGGCAGCATGGACGTGGGATGCAGAATGAGGCCTCTCGGAGAGATCCAAGCTTGCGGGTTTGCTTTGCACGGGGACCACTGCTGTCCCCAAATGCTGTGCGAGAGCTGAAGCAGAGGAAACCTCGCTGGTTCGGAGACCAGGAAACACCACTCAGCTCGGGGACAGATCAGGCACGATGGCCTCTGTGGTTTTTTTCAATGACATCAAGTGCTCTGAATAGTTTTATTATATGTTATATGGCTGCTTATCTATTATTCTTGTGATGGAGCCAGAGATTAGCTGCAGGCAGGTGGGCAGAGAGATTTTTCCAGGCTGATTCATGAGTCGTTTCTCCATCCCTCCCCTCCGGCCGTGTTCCTGAGCATTGAAGTTTCAGCTGTGGCAAAAAGGCACCGGAATCGGAGCCGATGGGTTGCCAGGGAGGACAAGGAAAAAAGCACCGAAAACTGCGCACACGGGGCAGAAAACCCAGACTTTATTTCCCCTCTTTTGTTGTTCCTCAGGTGTTGCAACCTCTTCTTTTCCTGGTTTGCATGTGCAAGCAGAGCTGTGCCGAACCACCGATTGCGAAAGGCGGCCGTGAGAGCACGGCACGGCCGGTGCAGCCACCAAACCTGCTCCAAGGAGGAAAGCAGAGAGCTCATTTTGGGGCCTTTTGCCTGTTTTTGCAGCTCCACATCATGCTGGCTCTCCCGGAGCACAGCAAAGCAAATGGTTTTTTCCCTTTAATCTCTTTTGCTTATCAAAATCTCCTGTGCTACTGATAAGAGGAGTTTTTTTGGGAAAGCTTTTTCAGACCCAGTTGTGACTCAAGCGACAGCTCCCCAGACAGGTGGGGATCACCCGGGTCCAGGATGCTCCAGAGCAGGGACCCAACACTGGGCACTGCCAGCACATCCCCTCTGCCTGGTGACATCTCACACTCATCCACTGTCCCCGATCGCGCTCTCCTCCACTTTGTTCCCTGCTCCTTCTCGTGCACTGTTTAGATGTTTGCTCTGGTAACAAGTAGTAATTAAACCTATTAAACAAGGGAGACCTGCGGGTGATGTCACAGCGAGGAGGTACAAATCCAGTTCGCACAACCCGTGCAAACCGTAACCTGCTCGGCAAACTTTCCCCCCAGCCGGCAGCCGGACCGCGGGGCAGCTGCCTGGAGCTGCTGCAGGAAGGTGCAGGATGGCCACAGCGATTTCGCAGGAGGGCTTGTGGGTGCAGACTTTATACATGTTTTCACTCTGTATTTTAAGCTTCCGCAGTCAAGACACCTGCATTTCTCTGCTGTGATAAAGATATCCCAGCACGGAGGGCTACAACCTCGGTTCCAGAGCTGTGCAGGGATGCTCCTGCCCCTGGTTCCCACGTGCTGAGGTGGGGCGGGGGTTTATCCGCCAGCCCCTGAGCCAGGCTGAGCCTGGCATCATGGGTCAAAACCAGGCAAGGAGCTGGAGAGGGTACAACCTGGCAGCAGGACCTGCTGCAGCTCTCCAGAGTTTCGTGAGGGGTTCAAGTGATCCAGGCTTGGAGCAGCAGCGCTGGGTCACGCTGAGAGAGGATGCTCCGAGCGGTGTGTAGGGCTGGGCTGTTGCTGCCATGTATTGAGAGGGCACTGAGAGGGCCAGGACCCCCCCTCCTGGCTGTGTCACATCCCCACCCCATGTGCCCACCCCACAGCAATGCCTGGCCAGGAGCTG
>NW_009706784.1:0-241 GCF_000703405.1 Apaloderma vittatum | reverse complement strand
TTTAGGACATTGGGGGAGTTTGGTTTCAGCAGCGCTACGTGCACTGGAGAACCGCCTGGACTGCCCTGCGCTGTTCTTGTGTTAAAAAAGGACAATAAATACCAGCTTGGTGTCTGTCTCGGTCAAAACAGCTTTTTCCTGCTTATGCCGGTGGAGACAACCCAGGCCTGGAGTGGGGCACGTTCCAGCTGTGCCCCCAGCACCCCGTCCTGCCCTTAGGCTGCACCAACGCCGACCCTTG
>NW_009706783.1:0-18266 GCF_000703405.1 Apaloderma vittatum | reverse complement strand
TTTTTTTTTTTTTCACTTGGCTGGGCTTTGCGGTGAGGGTGGAAAGCCGGTATTACTCCGTTGGAGGGGTTAAAAAAGCGAAGTAGGTGTCTTAGGTACCCGCTTCTACACCTTTGCTTGCAGAATTAATTTCCAGTGGAGTATAAATAACTAATCTTTGAGGTCAGCAGTTTGGTCGTTCGGTGGATTTTTGTTACATGTGATGTATTTACCTCTATAGCAAACATACATCCCGTATCTTTGCTGTGGTTGCTTTTGGTCTTGGCATAAATGAAAAAAAAAAATTGTATAAAAATGCCTCAATGCAGATTTACTTGTTTGAGACACACAAGATTTTTCAACTCTTTGTAACGGTTGGGCTTGTATGTGTCCAATACACTGAAATAACTCATTGTATATATAATTGTAAGTCTGAATTATGTATTTGCTGGCTGAGCACACATGCTAAAGGAGAAACCTCCCTAATTATGGATCTTTTGGAGAGATTGGAAGGGTGACAAAGCCCTTGTAATCTTTTGGGTCAATTTTCATAAGCTCCAAAAGCTCTCTTTGAAAAGGAAATTAAATTTCAGTGTGGAAAAGAGACAGGAAATTCAAGGATATAAAAAAGAAAGTCCCTATTCTACTTTGATCCTGTCCTCAGGAGTTCATTTACGTCGGTGCTCTACAGTGACATAAGTTAAAATGAAGAGTCGCCTTTAACTGGAGTCTTCCTGCCTCTTGGCAGTTCGGAAGATACTCAATTAGCAGCACAAGCCTCCCGCATATTATTTACACAGTTTTAGCTGGAGGAGTGGCTCTGTGCGAAGCACCTGCTTTGAAATATTTGGATCATTACACCCACAGCGTCCTGCGTGACCTGTGCCAGCCAGCGCTTTCCGCAGCTGGTGCGTTCACCCCTCTGCAATTTTTACAGCCCCATCCAAAGCCGGGGATGCTCTGCCCAGTTTGTAATGCCTCGGCAGAGCTGCCCTCGTATTAGAAGAAGTTGAGGTTAGTCCCCGTGTCACCGCTAAAAGGAAGAAAGAGGACCCGATGGTTATCTGCAGGGCACAGCTGCACTTGAGGTTCTCATCTGGGAACCTGACAGGTTTTAATCTGCTTGAGCACATGTTCAGGGGCCGGGGATGGAGAAGGGGGATTGTTTATTAATTAAAAGCACTTGTTTTCTTGCTTTTCCTGGAAACAACTACATCTCAGTGTTGGTCTGTTAGGAACTTGGCAGTTTCTCTGCCAGTGTCTCACTTGAATTATTCTGGTTTTGGTGCTGCTGTAGGATAACATTTCAGCAGCACTAGGTTCACATCCTGTACCTTAGTCCGGTCCTGGTCTACGGACCTGCCAAACCAGCTTTAAAGCTACCCTTGGGTTTTAAAAGTACACTTCTGTGTAGTATGCATTTATTTTGCATTTCTGCTCATAGCATGTAAGAGCATAGTCTCTGAAAGAGTGAAAGAAGAGAAAAATATGATTTCTTGTTCTTTTGGCTTGCTCACTTGGTGCACAGTGTGTCTGTGCAGTGGAGACAGCAAGTTGCCCTCTTTGTATGAATTTTTCAAGCCAGAACTAGGAACTTGCAGCCTTGTTTGCAGTTTTTCTTCCAAACTTTATACTAATAGGGGTGATGGCATCTCAGCTGAGGAAGGTAGCTTTTAAAGCTAAACATCTTTTTGCACAGAGACTGTATCTGCTTATCAGTTGTGGGGGGTTTTTTTTGCCTGTGTAAAACTGGGAGCAATTTGAGGGGAAAACTAGAATCATGTGGATGGCAGCTCCACCTTCTAGGTTGTAACAGCATCTCCTATGTCAAGTGCATTGCAAATGCTGCTGTTAAACAACAGTAGTAATAAGTACTTCTTTCAGAAGCATTTTCAATCGTGTAGTGAAGCAGAAATGTGCTTTTAAAAGCAAACGAGTAGGAGAAAATCCAGCTCCATAGTGTATTTCAAGTGCTGTTAATCCCACCACCTGGTGGAGCTTTTCATGGCACTGGCTGAGGGAAATCAGCATTTTTTTCTCGTTTCAACACTGCCAGGCACTACTTGTAGAGCTTCTTTAACTTTTTTTCCTGCATATGCCAGATTTAATTAACTTCCCGTATCTTCTATATATTCTGTACTTTGCAGAAGGCAGCACAGGACTATGAGTGTCTAACTGAAACAGCACTCCTCTGTAGGTAGATAAATTGGTAAAGTAGACGATAAATGTCTTCCTTCCTTTCCTTGTCTTTCCCGTGCAGCACGCTTTTTTTTCTTTTTCTTTTTCTTTTTTTTTTTTTTTTTAAAGGCTGGTAATCTCTATGCTGGCATAGAATATGACTGTAATTTGGGCACCCAGAAGTTATTTGTTTTCACCTAGGAGCACTTCTTCAGTGGAAGTATTATTTTTAATAGCCAGCACCTCTTCTAAGATACTTTGATGAAACCTTTGATGAAACCTTTCAGTGCAAGCCTGGTTAGATTTGTACTAATAATTTTGATAAATATTGCTTTAAAATATTTGCTAAACAGCCTATATACAGTCCAGATGCATTTTTTACTGGGAGAGGATTACTGATGTAGGTTAAAACATGGCTGTAAATTCCACTGAATAAGGCAAAATGCAGCAGGGATACCTTTGCGCCTCTCTGAAGTATGTAGTCCCACCTAACTGCATCAAAACCTATCTGTCAGCTCACACCTTAGAATGGAATTACAACAGTGAGAAACTTCTTTGTCTCATGCAGGTGTTCCCTGAGACCCAAAGCAGGTCTGCGTCCCTCCCTGGGCTGACCTGGTGTTTGAAGATTGATTCGACTCATTGCCCACTAGGTTCTATATCTGCTCTGTACTGCCCAACAGGTCCCTGCACCAGGGAGGTGTGGATCACGTACCAGGCTGTAGGGATCTTTGCTTCATAACCACAGTCCCTATCTGGTGTTGCTTTTTGAAGCTGATCCAGAAAGATGTGAGTCTCTGACTCCTTGTGTCATATTTGAGACCCGAGTAAGGTGGCTTTGATGTTTAGGGCATCTGCGGTGGCATCTAAAACCTGTGTTTGTCAACTGAATTGACCCTATGGGAGCTGGATGTGCTTTCTGGGCTGAGAAGTTGTCTCCTACCTTGTGTGACTCCTCTTGTTCTGATAAGGGCTCTGAATCTGGAACTCATTAACAGCAGCCACAGAGGAACTGCTATCCCTCCTCTGGTCACCTTTCCCACTCTTACCTCAACCTCTTCATTCCATGGGTGCTGAGCATCCCATGCTTGGGTTTGTAAGTAGTAAACTCAAGTCACTTTGTGGAAAATGTCCTACAAGGCTTTGAAAATCTCCTGTAAGTCAGGGCCACACAACACCCACCACTGTGAAATAGCTGTAGAGTGTCCAAAATGGGGAGCCTTGGGAGCTCTTTTAAAAAAGAAGCTTCCAGTAACATCAGTAGAAGTGTGCCGCGAAGCACGAGTTGAGATTAGGAATGTTGTCAACTGTAAAGAGTGTAGTAATTTGCTAAAATGCAGTTCTGGGGGGAAAGGAGGGCCCAAAGCAATTTGCTCCTGGCTCTGTTGCGCTTTGAAGTTCTCCCTGTTAAGTTGCTTTGTCTGGACTGACATGTGCCTCCATCCTCTGGGAGAAGACTTGTGCCCTGTGTGTGGCCCCACAAAGCCTTTGGGCAGAGAGGGGATGGATTATTTCAGGAACTCTGTAAGCTTCATAAAACCACAGCTTATTTCTGTCAGCCGATCACGAGGTATTTCAGAGCACGATTGAGGCTCAATGTAAATGGTTGTACCATGCATCTGGTGGCAAATGTTTGGAGTGCAGCTTTCTTGCTTTGAGGACATCATCTCAATAAAGCCTTTGTTTTTTGTAGTAGCTTTTCCATTTCTTTGGAAGTCCTTTCCTCCAATAGTAGTTTTTGATGCAGGCTTAGCCCTCTGTAGCTTTCTGCCCCGAATGGTTTGAGTGCAGGAGGAGTGTGTGCCTCTGGTTGGAGTCCACAGGGTCCAGGCATGATCTTCTCACCTCGCTGGTGCCTGACACAGGACTGCTACTGGCGTGAAGGTGACCACACATGGCCTGCGTATCTTAAAACTCCACCGAGATGGATCAGTCCTTATCCATCCCTTTGGAAGTTCATTCTGCAGAGCAAAAATCAGCAAAGTGAAGCTGAGGTATTAAATTGAATGCAATTTTAAAATGTCTCTGGACTAGATAATTGCTACTGACATTTTCTCAGGATTGGTGGAATTTTTTTTTCAGCTGTGGTACACTGACACAAAACAGAGGTTGTTCCTTTTAAAGGACACTACATTATTTCTGGAGGCTGGGTCTTCAATCAATGACTTAATCTTACTTATCTGAAATGCTGTCTGTGCTGACACATCACAGTGCTGTACCAGCTCCACGAAGAAATCTAATTCTATCAAATCTGCCAGCTCAGTTAATATGACCCTGCCAGGGAAGCATAAGGCATCACCTGCAGTTCTTTTCGGAAGGAATCAGATTCCCTATCTCCAGCTCAAATTCAATGCATGCTATACATGGCCAGATTTGTATTTTTTTTAAGGTACCTGCTTACATCCTGGTGTGCAAAATCATGGATTGAATTGAAAGTTGTCATCTGAAGATTTCAGTTGAAACATACTAGTTCGAGCCCTAGGGACAGTCCTTTGGGCTTAGTCTTGAGACTTGTACAAAGTTATAGATAAGGAATACGATATAGGGCTACC
This sequence comes from Apaloderma vittatum, assembly GCF_000703405.1. NCBI lineage: Eukaryota > Metazoa > Chordata > Aves > Trogoniformes > Trogonidae > Apaloderma > Apaloderma vittatum. The sequence continues at coordinate 13,557 of NW_009706783.1, read as the reverse complement.
TGCAGCTTCCATCAGGGCTGACCTTACAGTATTTGTGTCTTTTATGACATCTTACAGTCATCCAAAGGTGTCAGGGTGTGATAAGAGCATTCATCCCTATGTCTTAAATTCCTTCAGTCTGATGGGATATGTTGATCCCTTTTGCACAACCTGCCCTTGCACAGCTGTACAGGCTGCAGCCTGCAGTAGTGCAAGACTTTTAGCTGCTAACTTGATTGCTCCCTTACTAGATCTTGGTTTAAATCAGTTTGTACAGATGATCTAACTTGGATTATTTTGATGACAAAAAGGAGAAAAATATTGGTTTACATTAAATTGAACCAAACCTTAATTAAATAAAGACAGATCAAGATAATTACAGTTTTGATCAAGTGAGGCATTCATAGAATCATAGAATGGTATGGATTTGGAAGGGAGCTTAGAGATCACCTAGTTTCAACCCTTCTTCCCATGGGTAGCAACACCTTCCACTAGACCAGGTTGCTCAAAGCCTCATCCAGCCTGGCCTTGAACGCTTCCAGGGAGGGGGCTTCAACAGCTTCTCTGGGCCACCTCTTCCAGTGCCTCACCACCCTCACAGTGAAGAACTTCTTTGCATCTAATCTAAATATACCCTCTTTCATTTTAAAGACATTACAACATGCCTATGTAAAAAAATTCCTCCACAGCTTTCTTGTAGCCCCCTTTAAGTACTGGAAGGCCACTATAAGGTCTCCCTTCTCCCTGGGGCCTTCTCTTCTCCAGGCTGAACAGCCCCAATTCTCTCAGCCTGTCTTCATAGGAGAGGTGCCTCAGCCCCCTGACCATCTTTATGGCCCTCCTCTGGACCTGCTCGAGCAGGTCCATGTCTTTTTGATGCTGGTGCTCCAGGTCTGAACACAGGAGTGAAGGTAGGGTCTCACAAAAGCAGAATAGAGAGGAAGAATCACCTCCCTTGATCTGCTGGCCGCACTTCTGTTGATCCAGTCCAGGATGCAATTGTCTTTCTGGGCTGCAAACGCGCATTGCTGGGTCATGTTGAGCTTCTTGTCAGCCAACATCCCCAAGTCCTTCTCCGCAGGGCTGCTCTTCATCGTTCAGCCTATATTTGTGCTTAGGATTGCACCAATTGCATGTTGTCCACGTACAAGACCTTCCTCTTGGCCTTGTTAAACTTAATGATGTTCACATGGGCCCACCTCTCAAGCCTGTCGAGGTGCCTCTGGATGGCATCCCTTCCCTCCAGCATGCTGACTACAGCATTCAATGTGATGTCATTGGAAAACTTGCTGAGAGTCCCACTGTCCATGTTGCTGGCAAAGACATTAAACAGTTCCTGGCCATTCTTGCTTTTTGGTTTACTTAAGCTTGATTCCAGGTCCATTTCAAACTCTCAGGCAGTCAAAATTACTCGTTTTGAAAGAGCCAAAAAGAAAGTTTGCCTTCAGAAATGTCAGAATAATTCCTCTGAATTTCATGTGACCTGCATTGACACAGTTTATATCGGCCGATGGCAACAGTGATATTATACCTGAATTTGGAGTTTTGTTTCTTGTCTCTGAAACTACTTTTGTATTGAAGTTGTTATTCTTCAGAGGGTTCAGGTAGCTTTTCTCTTCAGGGGCAATTCTGTGCATTTCAAGTAAAGAAAGGGTCTTTCCTGCTTCTCACTCTAATGCTTATAAGAAGAATTAGAAGTCTTCCTTCTTGATTTCTTTCTTCCCTTTTCCCTCCCCCACATCTTCTGCTTTTTCCCCTTCAGATAAAATTTTCTCATGTTGAGAAACGATGACTGTATGATCAGGTCTCCTGTGGCTTCACTCTGTGTCTTACAAACAGACCCATTGTTCTCCCCAAACACTGTGCTTTAATTCTAGCCTAAAAATTCCCCTTGAAAAATCAAAATGAACTTTTATATGCCCTGTATCCTATTAAGAGAAGTGCGACAACAAACTTCAAATGTTAAGCTGAGGGCTACCTAGTATCTCTAGGTGATCAAGTAGTAGCACCGATGGAAACACAAAGTAGAATCATAGAATGATGGGGGTTGGAACAGACCTCGAAAGTTCATCTAGTCCAACCTCCCTGCCAGAGCAGGATCCCCTAGGGCAGACCACACAGAAACACATCCAGGCGGGTTTGGAAGTCTCCAGAGTAGGCAGATACTAAGTTTGCACATGGGGCATGGAGGCACGTACAGTTCAGCAGCTGAGAATGCCATAACCTTTGCAATGAAGTTATGCAAGTTATGATGAAGTTATCTCTCATGCTCTGGAGATTGTGGTAATGGCCACACAGAAAGACAACGTAAAGTTGCATTAGCCTTTCTAAAAGGTTAGTAGTTAAACAGACCCTTGCAAAAAAAAAATAAAAAAAAAAATCTCTGGCTTAGGATGGTATAATTCAAAGATAAGCTAGCTCTTATAAAATACTTGGAAATCAGTGTCCTCTTTTACGGTGCTAAGAAGAGGAGAACCATTTAGAAGGTGGTATGGGGATGCTTTATAAATTTGGCAAAAGGTATCTCCCTTTTTTTTTTTTTTTTTTGAGCTGCTACAGATGCCTATGGTGTGGCTTAGCCCTGTAACTGGGGACTCTGTAATGGATTCACAAGGAGTGCTGGGGCAGGAGGCACAGGTGTGGGGCCAGAGGATACAACTTTGATTGAAGATCTCCAGGCACAAAAAACTTATTTCCACTGACGTTATTCTGATGTCTACAATGTGGTGGCATCAGGGACCCATAGAAATACCAAATATGTGTGTGAGATACTGAGCGCTTCTTCAAAGCTTCAGGGAGAGTTTTCCTTGTTTCATCTTCATGTCTTTCCTTCCTGAGTAGACACTGAAATGTCATTTGGTCCTGCTGTTCTGGTACCCTTCTGTATTTTTTGTTGCTCTTTTGCATATGTTCTTCTTCTCAGAAGTCCCATCTCCATGAGTGCTCTTAGCCAGAGGAGAACAGACGATTTCCATAGGTCCCACCATTCCCCTTCCTCTTCTGTGCTTTGCTCTTTACATGCCAAGGACAGAGTGAACCAAGGCATCAGGAGAGCCAGGGACACTTCAGCTTTGAATCTGAGGACATGCAAGTGGTGGTGGGAGGACGTGCTTGAGGCTGAGAACCTGGTGCTGGCTTGGAATGCCAAGCCCCATCCCATTTCAGGGCTCTGCTCCAGTCTTGTGAACGGCAAATGACAGCATTTTGGTTTCCTTGGGATTGAATTCAGCCTGTAAAATGCTTGGAGACTCCAGTAAATATATACATATTTCTCTTTTGACCAACAGCTGATTTCTGAATCTAGGAAATCATCAGCTGCAGGGACAGATAAACTTTAGAAGTGGGACTTTGGCTTTAGCAATTCACTGTCTGCCACCCCACTGAGTGGTACAGTCATCGGAAATGTGTGAAAACACTGCTGATGCAACAAAAATATATGTCTACTTTGTCTACTGCAATGAGGTTATCGCTGTAGTGCGTTGGGAATTGTGCAGTTTGTTGCTTTTCCCATGCAGCTGTTGGTTTGCTGCTTTTGCTTGCTTGGTTCCTGAGGCCTTACGGAAGAACATAAAGTGTCATTGATTCACCATGGCTGTCGTGGCAGATTTTCTGTGAACATTGCAAAAATATGCAAAGATAGATATGCAAAATTGAAACATACTGCAGACCAGAAATGATAGAGGGAAAGCCTGTAGTGTGGTAGCAAGATGCATGAAATAGCAGCCGTCACAGAACTCTGTGGTAAAACTGAGGAGATGCTGAAGCATCTCAAATGACCATGTCATCAGCTTGCTGGGACAGCGAGATGTGTATGTAGTCTGGGAGACAACCTAACAAAGCTCATTAAAAAGCCTACTAATTACAGACAAGCTTTGTCCCAGGCCTCCAGATTAGATTTGATAGGACTTGTTTAACTGTATACATAGTTCTGTGCAATATCGGGGTGCTTTTTGGCCCCTTTGAGAAACTGGCAGTGTTTCATTCACTTGGCAGTATTTCATTCACCTGTAGGTTATGTGCACTATAAAATACTTGAGAACCCTGGAGAACTGTGATGCATATTCCAGACTGAGTAAAACCAAGGTGTTTTAGGTCTCTTACAAGTGGAAATTTCAGTCAAAGTTGCAGGAAGTAAATGTGATAGAAATTCAAACACTTACTTCTACTTTCTTTTTAATAGTCCTTTAAAATCATGGATGTTTTCAGAGAAAAAAAAAAATTACATATATATATATATATATGTCCTCCAAGTGTTGCTGTGATTTGACATAATGCTCAAGAGTTGGGTGTAAAATCCTAGTTAAGACACTGATTTGTGCCCTAGGTGGGCCTCTCCAAAAGCTCTGTAACTGCTGTGTAAAATGGACAATGCTTCAAACAGAAATAAGCCTCAAGCAGCTATAGAAGTGGTCATAAGGTCAAATAGTGAAGGAGCAGGAGATGGCTCCTGGCTGTTGAAAAAAATACAAAGTGATACAGTAATTACAGAAGTGGCTGTAGCATTTAATGAAACAAAGGAGTTTATCTAAAGTTGCCTCTGTGAGAGTCTTGTCGATACCGAGTTGAGTGTAAGTATTGGCAGAGGATGTTGCTACGTAATTGCAATTCATTTGGAGGTTTCTTTTTAATAGGAGAAAACCTTGAGGTTTGGATGGAAAGGAATCGATGGATTAGAATTACCATCCCAGCTGGTTCGGGGGAGGGGATGTATCTCTCTCAGGAGAAGAGGCTGCTCATTTCTCCCTCTGCTGCCATCTGACCCACTGCTGGCATAGGAGAGGGGCTCATTCCTTGTGCTTTGTTTCTGGCTGCTTAGAAGGATGACACTCGCTTTTCCTTTACTTGTCAAAGCTCTGGGTAAAAAAATGCTGTATAAAGCTAAAATTTTACTAGATTAAGTCAGAAGTGCTCAATGTGCTCATTGCCTCTATTGTTTCTTGGAGAAAAGCTTCCCCGCCCCGGTTTGCCTGGTAGCCCTTTGTTCCCTTGGCTTAAAATAGCCAAGTTGTGTCTGTGTGGACTCTCATTACACTAACTGACAAACAATCCTAAGAAGTTTGCCCCTTTTAAAGTTATTATTTTGGGAAAAAGACAGTTGTCCTGTGGGAACAAGCCTGGCTAAGGGTTAGATGTTAGTGCAGCAGAAAGGAATCCTTAGGTCTTCCTCAGGTGAGCTGTCATGGACCCACACATCCAACTTTTCTTCTTTTGTGTGCGAATTCTTAGAGAAGCTTTGCTCCAAATGTCATTTCCCCATTTTATCTTACCACACACAAACTTAGAAGTTCTCTGTATTTTATGAAGAAAAAAAAATAATCAAAAACCAGCACAGCTTCATTTTGGAAAATAGCATTTCATCCCCATGTAATTCTCCCCTGAGGTTATTCTCAGAGCCACTAACCACATTTTTGGCATGGCTCTGAATTTGGAAAATAATATTGTTGCCTGTTGTCAGACGGTAAAAGTTTTATGCCATTAACTGTCTTGCTCAGAAATGTACTGACTGCGATAGAAGATGCTGAGAGAGGACCTTATTAACGTATATAAATATCTGAGGGGTGGGCGTCAAGAGGAAGGGGACAATCTCTTCTCAGTGGTGCCCAGCATTAGAACAAGAAATAATGGGTTTAAGTTAGAACACAGGAAGTTCTATCTCAACATGGGGAGAAACTTCTTTACCATGAGGGTGACGGAGCCCTGGCACAGGCTGCCCAGAGAGGTTGTGGAGTCTCCTTCTCTGGAGACTTTCAAAACCCACCTGGATGCTTTCCTGTGTGGCTGCCCTAGGGGATCCTGCTCTGTCAGGGGGGTTGGACTGGGTGATCTCTAGAGGTCCCTTCCAACTCCGAACATTCTATGATTCTGTGATTCTATGCACAAGATATCAATATGTGTCCTCAGTGAGGACCTTCTTAAGGAACAGGCTGGAGGTGGAACAGGAGACCCTGGGGCAACCTGCTGTGCTGCCTATGGGAGTTTCAAGCTTGCTTGGCAGAGCTGCACACACCGAGGGTGGGATTGCCAGGCTGGTGTGCAGCTCTTCGCACTCTTGGAAGAAACTACCTGGCTTTGCCAGACACCAATTCCGCTTGGTGCTGTTGAAACCAGTGCTGCTCGCTCCTGCGCTGAAGCTGTGAAATGCAGCATTCTGCCATCAGTGCCCGAGGGCCAATCTGAGGGTAAATCCAGGTGAGACTTTCTCATTGTGAACAGCATCTCCTTCACAGTCCCTCACCTCTACAAAGGGAACTGTTCTGAATTTGCCCAAGCCTTGGATGCCTTTTTTACTTTTGTATCTAATCAAGTTTCATTCGACAAGTGTAGCTTTTAGAAACGGAAATTTTGTTATTAGGGCACTGACACTTTTCTGAATATTAAAAACCCTCTTGCTTTTATTTCTGTCACAATCAATCTTTCAGATTTCCCCTTCCAGCTGCCATGCTCTCTTCTGAGCTGATTGCTTCTCCTGAGCTGGCACATTGCAGCATCGCTTTGGCTGGCACTGACAGTGTTGACTTCCAAGGATATCAGGGTGTTTCCATGTCTCGGGCCAAGTGCTGTGCTTTGTTTTCAATCCTCTTCCATCAGTAACAAATACTGTGTGATGATTTCACCTTTCTCCAAGAGAGAACAGGATCGTGCACAGTAACCTTGACTATAGGCTTGTCATATCTAATGAGCTCATTAGGGCTTGATCTGCTCATTACCTGCAGACTGTTGAAGGCAAGACCAAAATATCTCAAGGAGACAGAGTGGGTAGCGTGCTTCTCTGAGTTAGCACAGGGCTGTTGCTCAGCACGTGGATTCAAATCGATTGCTGAAACTGTCATCTGCTTAATGAGACTTACAAAGCTTCTGACTTCTCATAATCTTTAAAACACATGGCACTTGCATGAACAAGCTTGTTGATGGCGATTTCCTTATCTCAAGCTAACAGGAATCTTCAGTCTGTAGAGCAGAGTACTTTTCTTAGAGCCATAAGTCATTCCTGTCCAAGAGTCCAGCTGAAGGTAAATAAAGATAAAATTTTCTTTCTTACAAGGTAACCCTCACCTTCCAAAGGAAATTCTTTCATACATCTGACAGCCCTTGACAGTCCATTTATAGCTCCTATTGAATTTCAACTTCCTGACTAAAGTTGTTGGGACAAAAAGCCTTTTCTTCTTCCTCAGAGGCCACTGGTAAGGGATCCTTGTCAATAGTACATGGTAAAGGACTTCAAACCCGAGGAGCAGTATTTAAGGCATGCAGTGGGAAGCTGCAGAGTGACTTGTGTGTTGGAAGAGTTACATCTGTGGTGTGTTGTGGTTTTTTTCAGGAGGTGCAGAACAAAGCAACAGAGCTGACCTCTAGAATTAAAGGTGTCCTTCAGTTCTGCTCAGTAGGCTGTTTTGGGAGGTGTTAATGATGTAAACATCATGGCGGAGGGACTAAACTACTCCACATCAAATGAAATAAAATTTATGCAGGTTCATGCTATCCTCACAGTCTGTAACTTCATAGTTCCCCAACACTTGTGAGATTTATAGCTTGATCTAAACAGGATGGAGATCTATATCAGCCTATCTCACCAGGATTCTCTAGGTGCATACTCAAAACTGGAATGTTAGCAGGGACATACCACAAGCAAGATGAATGACGAAAGTTACATCCTTTTGGTGTAGCTGCACAGTGATGCATAGTTTCATCAAAGTGATAGCTTGGTTTTTGGTCTTACCTAGAGCTAAGCAAGGTACTCGCTGGCATGTTTGTCTTTTTGTTGCCTGACCTTTCAAAGAGATGGTGGCAGGGGAAGGATGGAAGTGACTTTCACATAACATTGCATTCATCTGTAGCAATGCAGGAATTCCTGTTGATTCCTAAGGATATTACATGCAGCTGGCAAAAGCTCTGCTTATGTTTCCCTTTGATATATATCCAGAAGCAGAGACAGATGCTGTAAATCAAAGTAAAATGTGTTAGTTTCTTGCAAAAGATGGTTACTGTAGTTCGTTTCATGGTTAGAAGGTCAAGAGGGATCTTGAAACAACTTTGCTCTCCCTGTGTAATTTGAAGGGTTGCGTTTGTTTGTTTTAATTGCAAGACTTATTAAATAACTTTGTAGGCAAAAGTATTTTGCAATGACAAATGGCTTCTGTTGGGTGTTAACAGCAGCACTTGCTTTGCTCCTCAGCTCAAAGTGCTTTAGATATAATGGGAGTGGGACATGCTGAAGGAGAATTGCTTTGTACTTAGCAGAATTAGAATAAGCCCAGCAAGCACATGGTTTGTGCTTAATTCCAAGAGCCTGAATCTGATTTCACTCCTACTAATCTCTAAAGGGATTATTCCTGATTTACATCATGCTGAATGACATCAGAATCTGGCCCTGAAAACCTATTTGTGCTTCAGACATTGTCTCGAGGCAGCTGACCTGCAAATATGAAAAAGCTTTGGCTTCCCGCAGGTTAATTGTTTAAATTTGTCAAGCTAAGTGGACTATAGCTTGTTTAGCAAGGTTTATTTTAAACTAAAGACTCTTTATCCAGGAAATTGTATTGCAAAAACTCGAAATGGAATCCGTTTACCTCTATTGGACTAAGATGGTAATCAGAGGACCCTCTCTGGTACAACACAGTGCTCTGTATTTGTGTCGTACCTTTCATCAGGCGGTATTAAATAACTGCTTGATTGCAATTCTGGAAGCTGTTCAGCCAGATGAGTCGCTTTTATGACCTGCAGTGACTAGTTGCTAGCAGCAAAGGAAAAAAAAGCTAGCACGCTTGGTCTCTGGTCATGAGTGGCATCTGTAAGAAAAGATGCGTAACCTGGAATGAGGTGAAGCTGTTAGCTGAAAATATTGTGGTTTCTGGAATAAAAGCCTATCTGCTGTGAAGAAAATTAATCTCTAATTAGCACAAGTTCAGCTAGTGTTCACAGAGACAAGTACCAAAGGCAAACACAGTTTTGGGATGGGAAAACACAGGTTGCCTTTAGATGGTCATGGCCAACTCATTTACAGCCCCAAATTGATATACTTTCTTTTTATGTTCTGATTGTCTACGTGCTTATTTTTAAGATTATGTTTATATGAGACTTGTCTGTATCATAATAGGAAGGAAAGTGGAATACACCTTTTCACAGGGCTGCTCTAAAATAAATTGGTGTGTTATTATATACCTGTGCATATTCTCAAACGAACAAGTCCCATTTATCGTTGTACAAAGCACAGTTTTGGTGCAGTGACACACTTGCACAGTGTTTGAACTACCTAATTGCAGCTATATAATGTCAGGAAGCAAGACGGGTGGCCTCATGTGATGGTCTGCCTTATGTATTCCCTTTGAAAATTTTATTCTTGCCTTCTGTTGTCAAATTTGATTTCCCAGTAACTGTCTCTTTGCTGTGACTACTTGAGATGCTCCAAGCTTTAAACTACAGTAGTGCTATATAGCGATCAGAGTCGTTAATATTTATAAACGCTAAAAGCATGGGGGACATGAGTGACTGAATCAAATGTCTTAGTGTCTTTGGGAGCAGACCAGCAAGGTGTGTACACAAAGGAAGATGACAAGACACATGTAACGTTGTTCAAATGACCACAGAGAGTCCTGTGCTTATGGACCACAGGATATGTACAGCCCATATTTCACTCAGTGTAGTGAAAAAACACTGAATTTAGAGGCACTCGTCAAAAGGCACAGTACAGGAAGATTTTGCTCACGCTGGTTCAATTATCCCATAGAAACATCTACTCTTGCTGTGGAGAGGAGCCACCTTTTCCTGGCTGAAAGCATGGCTATGATGTTAAACACAGTGAACTAAATTTGACATGCACAGCCGTATGACTGGAGAATACCCTTAATTTTCTTTACAATGAGTAAGAAAGTCTGCTACTTCATCAAAGCTTTAATACTATTTGCTCTAAGTTGTTAGCCATGACTGATGTAAGACCTGCCTCTCTGTCAGCAGAGACTGGAGGAGCTAATGACTCTATTCCTGAAGAAGAGACTTCATTGGTTCAAACTGCAATAGCTGATGAGTGATGCTCTGAGAAGTTTGCAGTAAGAATAAAAAAACCCCTGTTTGGTTTTGTGTCTATAATTTGCATAAGGAACCCAGAAAGCCATGTTTTGAGCTCTCTGTATTTTTCTGTTTTCTATTAAAAAAAAATCATCTTCTTAGGTCCACATCTCTCTACTTTTCTATATTTGCCTGACATGAACCAAAATACATGGGACATCCACATAAGGAAATGTGCAATTTAGGAGGGTCTGAAATCTGGTTAATCCTGCACCATTCAGCGAAGTTCTCCCATCCTTCATCTTCTCATCTGCAGCAACATGGGTCCACTTGATTGAAAAGGGGTGATGCTGGAGCTTCCTTTGGAGCTTTTGCCATTTGATTGAATCAGATTGCTCTGAAAATTCTCTCCATCTGTATCCTCACTGTAGAATAAGAGATGTGTTTTCCCTATTTGTCTCTGCTCTCAGCTGGTCACACTAAGCAGATGTGGAGGTGGAGAAACTTCCAAATACACTACATTCCAGATACAGGCTAGTGCTGTACTGAACTGGTTAATGCTAGTTCAGCTGACATTTCTGTATTGGAGAAAGAGCTTCATGTTATTGGCCAAGCACTTCATAATTTTCTAGTATTTCTAAAATGGATGCCAGCACTTGTAAATATTGAGTAATTTTTAATTGAAGGGATATGATCAGTAGATGATTAGTTTATGAAGTGCCTTGGATGTACGCTGTGTCGTAGAGACAAGCCATCTGGAGTGCGCCTGTGGTTTAGCTTCTGTAATGAGTACGCACGGACTGCAATGCCAAAATGACCAGCTTTTTTACATTGATGAAGATCTTGGGTAATGCAATTCATTTGCACGGATCTAAATGAACTAAAATGGGGACATAATTTGGCCTGAAGTTTTAGTTTGATGCTCTTAATAATTAAATAAGATTCATCAATACATTTTTCTAATATCCTCAATATAACCAGCTGCTGCAAATTGTCACGCAATATCTTTATGTATACAAATGCATGGATATTTGCACGCTTCTTTTCCCCCAAAGTTTTCCTTTGAATTGAAGAGGCCACCGGTAGCCAAGCCAGATCGGACTGTTGAGTTCTTTCCTCTGTCTACAGCTTTTACCAAATTTGTTGTGGCCGGGATTTCCCTCCATTTTGCCTGGATGAGCAGTGTGGCTCCCTTTGGTGTTTCTTGAACTTTCCATGGACGGAATATCTACCACCTCTCTGGGCAACCTGTTGCAATAATACCATCCCATCATAGATCTGTTTTATTTAGAAAGCCTGTAGCTCGTATTGCTGCCAGGAGCCTGGGCAGTACTGTTACTGAGTACCTGCAGCAGTAGTGTCTGTGCTGCCAGCCTTGTAGCTGCTGGAGGTAATTACTCCAAAATGAAGATTGATTTGCAGTATCACACCAAAATGAATCTTCCCTGTTCTGAAATTATCATTACACATTCTTTATGCTGAAGTCCGATCAATCATGGTGATGTACAGCGTTAAAACTTGAGTCCGAAGTGCTGACCTGTATCTGATGTATCGAGGAGTGCAGGAAGGAGTGCGGGTGACTGGAAGAAGTGGCTGAAAGAAAAAAAAAATCCTTGAGAGTGCTTTGATCTGAGGCTGAGTATTTGTGCACCAAGGAGGGAGTGTACAGGAGTGTAGGAGAAGGGCACAGTCTGCATGTAAGCAGATGTATTCTATTTGATGTGCCGAGATCAAGGTGTCGGAGCCTTTCCCTGCTCATCTGGCCTTCTTATCTTGCATTTTTCCTCTTAATTTTTCCCTTGTGTTTAAGAATCATTTTTCCCCTCTTGTTCTCTGAAACTTTCTTATGCAAAGCCAAATCTCTTGCAACTCAGGCAAGTTGTCTGTAGCACAAGAGAAAAGAAGTGCTGGAATTAATGGCTTTGCATAAAAACTTATTACATTCTTTCTTTTTCTCTTTTTTTCCCTCTCCCCAAACTTTCTATTAAGTGAGCAGTATTTTAATGAAGCATTTCATGGAGGAAAAAAAAAAAAGCAACTACTATGTCCTGTAGATTGCTCCCAGATCCCTGAAAGAGAGATTATATACAAATTAAAGCCCTTACTATTTCCTGTGTCGTTGCAAAAACAAATAATGAGCAGGACTTGAAAAGCTCTGGTATCTCCTGGTTTGGAGTACCAGACCCTCTCAGAAAATCAAACAACCACGCCAGCACTTTTTTATTGTACCAGATGACTAAATTTCATAGCAGATTCTCCCCCAGTTTAATGCTGCTAATGACCGTGTGAAGGAGACTTAAAAAGTAAGCATAGGTTTAAAATCTGAGCTTCAGTAGTTGAACTGAAACAAGTTTGTACAGGAAGAGTCTGTTGGGAAAGGACGCCTCAGTTTAAAATTGTCAGATTTTCCAGTTTTTATTGCAATTTCCCCAAAGCTACGCAATCCACAGCAGACTTGGGAATAAATTGCAGGAATCAGATTCTTGCTGTAAGCAGGGAGAAGTGGCATGCTCCGAACACTGGCACATGATTAACAAGCTAGTGTTCTCCTCAGCAAGAGGTGAGTTGCTTGGGTAATTCCTTTTTTAAACAGCAGAACTGGATTCATGCTTCAAGCAGCCTCAGACAGCCAAAGAAGAATAAACTTCAGGTTAAAACCTTGTGTTTCATGTCATTACCTTCTTCTCCTTCGTTTTTCCCCTGCAGTGACGACGTGTCAGTGGATAACAATGGGAAGGGGAACTATGCCACGTGTGGAAATAAAAAAAACTAGCAAGGTGTATGGTGTGAGGTTCCAATCTACAGCAAGAAAAATGAGAGCACCTCTGTTGCCTTCTAATGCTCGGGAAAGAAAAATAGATGCATGTTTAGATGGAGCATGTGGGCAAGTTAGGCATGTATTTTCCTTACACAAGGTACCTCTTGGAGCAGGTGAGGAGATCTATATGTACATATATAGGTATATACACAACTATCTATCAACGCCTTCCTGATCAAAGGAAAACACTCCTGTCTGACTGAAGTCTTATTAAATATCCAGAATATGTCTGTAACGCGCTCTGCTGATACAGTCCTCAATCACTAACCTCCCAAACGCACTACTGAACAACGTCTGGTAACTCTTGGCCCCTGTGCTCCATAGAGCCACAGCTTTGAAAAGGTGGTTTCAGTGACAATATTGATCTGAGCTTATTCTTAACTACTATATAATCACAGGCTGAGCAGTGGTGACCTGCAGTTTCAGGGAAACAAGATAACATTTGCTTCATCTTTGTTTCAACAAAAGCTGGTGATATGATCTCCGATTCCAGCCTTTGAAGGGGTCTTGTTCATAGAGACTAGGTAAATAGAGACTCTACCTATTTTTTAAGTCAGCAAAAGGGAATAGACTTTGGATAGGACGCTGGATTCTGAGTCTGGGTTTCATTTCTATCTCTGCTGCAGAAGACCTGGGAGCTACACTTTTGTGTGGTTTTGCCAGCTATAGACTGTAGCAGCTGCTTTCCAGCTCTTTCAGAGCTTCTGTGGTTTTAATGAATATTAATTATTTTTTAAAAAAATAATATTTAATTAATA
>NW_009706782.1:0-3502 GCF_000703405.1 Apaloderma vittatum | reverse complement strand
TGTGTGCGGACTTTTGTTGCAGGCAGGACTTTCACCCTTTAATTAACCACACTGGTGTTCGTGTCACCCATAAGGGACATTTCATTATTCCTGTGGATTTTGCAGGAGCTGCTCAGCCAGGCGGCGAGGATTCTGGGCTCCGTGGATTTCCTCGGCAACCCCATGGGTCTGCTCAGCGACGTCTCGGAAGGTGTCACGGGGCTGATCAAGTACGGCAACGTGGGCGGCCTCATCAGAAACGTCACACACGGGGTGTCGAACTCTGCTGCGAAGGTAACAGGAGTGATACGAAAGTCTGGTAAAACAAGAAGCGAAAAGTAGTCAGGAAACAAGTCAAACAGGGTTATTGACCACGTCTAACTTGGTTTATGTCCTGTTTGTTGTGTAAAAATTGCGTTTGAGGTGTTTAAATGCTTCATACGCGGCTTCAGGGCTGCGAGGGACCCTGCTCGAGCCCATGGAACCGCCTGAGGCCACGGAACCATTCAGGGCCCCGTTCCTGATCGGCGTCTGTTTTGCAGCTGGAACTCGGGCATTAACTCGAGAGATCCGAAATGTTGCCCAGGCCTGGAGTCATCTCCTCTGAGCAGACAGAGCTGTGTTATGTACAGAATACATGTGAGAGAGCATCACGGGAGGTTTGAGTACTGAAGGGATTATTTAGTATCACCAAAGTTGTGAAACTTTCTGAAAGTTATTAAGCTGGTGTGAATATTGATTATTAGGCTAACGCGTGAGTTATTTATTATTTTTTGTGTCACGTAGCAACAAACTAGGGAATTCCTAGGTTGCTCTGTATTTATTTTTAGTTTAATTCCAGCATATCTGAATGTTGAACATTCCTTTCTTCTTCTGATACCGACTGAGAGAATTGGGTTACATCAGCGTTACCCGTGCAAAATCATCTCTAGTGCCCGAGAGCGAGGCGCGCTCTGGCCCAGCAGCCAGGGATGGGGAGAGGCTTTGGTTGGGCTTCATACAGAGCAAACGCGTTGCTTGGATAAATAGAAAATCGTGAACCATTTCTCGTTACATCTGTGTCACATCAGCCCGTGCCGTAAATGAGCTTTGTGATCCTGGGTCGAATGGGAACGAGGCTTTTCCTCACGTAAGGACGTGTCGTTAGAATGATTTCTGGTGAAAATTCTTCACTTCCTGCTGTTTTCATGTTTCAGACCGGTAGGTTTATACGTATCTATCACCCGAGTTCATCCTTTCATAAGGTGTTCTGCTTGCTGGTGTGCGAGGCGATGGGCTGCTTTCCCCCACGCGAGTGGGAGAGGGGATTCAGAGCCGAGATGGTGAGAGGCAGAGCTCGCAGGGTCAGAGCCAGCTCGGGGCTGACGCTGTGACCCCAGTCGAGCCGCCCGGAGATCCCCCGTCGGTCTTGGGGCGCGGGGCTCGGTGCGTCACAGCCCCCGTAGCTGAGCCGCGAGGACCGGTGCTATCCCCTCTGCCGGGAGGACCTTGTAGCGACACGAGCCCACTTTGGGCAACTTAAAGAAATGGCAGCGAAACACCCCGGTGTGGGTGTCCCTGTGCTGGGTGACCGTGTGACCGGGGCTCTGCCAGCGCGGGCTTGTCCGAGGAGCCTCCCTGCCCGGGGCGGTCCGGCCGCTTGGGTCCGGGCTTTCTCTCTGGGGCTCCTGTCTCCGGTGACGTGCCCAGTCAAGAGTTTCTGTAGAGTTCCCTGTCTGCAGTGTCCTTCCCTCGCCGCAGCCACATCTGCAGCCACGGCCTCATCAGTCTTGGGCTGACAGGCACGAGCCCGCCTGCGTTTCCCACAAGGGCAAGGTCGTGCTTTGAACTTTGGAGCTGTTTGTGCGCAGGGCTTTGGGAGGGGGGACGTTCAAAGGCAGAGGGGCCGTCGGACGCTGAGCGGTGTGCGGGATTCCTCAGGAGCTGAGCGCCTGCTTCCCGGTCACGCCCTTCCAACTCACCCCACGTACTGTCGATCTGTCTCTTCTGGTATTTTTTTTCTTTCTCCTTGATACACCCAAAATGTCTGTGTTGCAAGTCTCCCACAGCTCCCTTCCGAAAACCCTCCATCCAAAGGGGGATCTTAATTCTGATAATCAGGATTATCTTAATTCAGATAATCAGGATTGGTTCTTCCCTCCACGTTGCATTTGGGCACCTCAGTCTGTCGGCAAACCGAGCCGGGGGTGTCCCTGTGAGACAGAAGGGACATTTCAGGTGTGCTCGGTGACTTGGTGCGTGCGTGGCGCCGCGCAGAACTCGGTGCTTTGCTCCGTTCTGTTCGAGTGGGTTACACGCCTCAGGATCATGTCTGGGGCGTGAGAAGTTTTGGTAAAGAATAAAATGGAGGTGGGGGAGAATAGATCCAACTACTTAAGCAGAGCAGGACTGAAACAACAGATCGTTTTCATCTTGCTCTTGGTGTTCTCTGTAGGGAAAATATTTTCAAGTGTATTTTTACTGCATAAATTTTCCCCACATTGGGCTGTTCCGTAGAGGTGCTCGTCTTTGCACCGTGGTTGGTGGAGCTGGCACCCAGTGCAGCCAGAGCTAGACGAGCCAATGTTCTGCCTAGAAACGGGGAGCTGGAGAAATCTCCCTTTTGGAGTGCCTGGCTTTTGAGGCGTCTTAAGTAAAAACCTCCCCTGGATTCTGAGGTGAGTTAGCTTTGAAGGTGAGAGCGGAGGGACAAACTGCCGTTCTCCATCGCGGTTCTGCCCGTTCTCCCTGCGATGCCTTTCCCGTGCAGCCGGGGCGCGCGGTGGGTGACGCCTTCTTCCACGCGGGGAGCCGCGGCGTGTTTGCGTTGGCACTAACCCGTGGGTTAAATAAAGGTCACTGCAGACACTGCCGTAGCTTTTATCCCTTGGAGACTCCACGTTCTGTGTGTTAAAAGGTTCTTTGATCCTAAACACGGACGCCTGAGGGGATTTCACTGGCTCTGAATGAGACTTCTCGAGCCGCCCTGTGTGCAGCAGCGTCTCCCGCTCTCGGCACCCTCGCTTTTGGCTTTGTGCCCCCCGTTAGGCGTGAGAGTACTGAACCCCAAATTATTTCAGTTTCAGAGGTGTTTCGGTTAGAAATGAGCACTGGGCACCGGGTTAGCATCCGCACAGAGATGTTCCGCAGCTTGCCTTCTCCCAATGGAAAATCGAGCGCGGTTCTGGCTGTTCCGGGCAAGTGGGTGCTGGGCTGAGCTGGTGAACCTCCTGGTGGAAAGGGACTGGAGGGGTTAATCAGCTGGTCAGTCCTGTGTTCGATTTGTCTGATTCTTCCAACCCCTACAAGGAACTCTGTTCTCTTTCAGGAATTGCTTGCACGCAGCGATGTCGTTATTAAGGCTCTGCGGTCAGGCTCAGTTTCTGGGTGGCTGGAAGCACTTGCTGTGTCTCTCCCATCCTTCCCCCAGAATATAATTTAATGACCTTGAAAGAATTCTATCTTCGTCCTGAACTTTGCATTTTCCAGCAGGAAATTCAGTTGGACTCCTTCAGGAAAGGCAGAGCATCAGCCCCTGTCGGGT
>NW_009706781.1:18474-30638 GCF_000703405.1 Apaloderma vittatum | reverse complement strand
CGCAGGTATGCACCAGTGAGATGAACACCACTGCTGTCTGAACCGGGGTTAGAGGACTACCAGCATTCGCTTTTTAGGAGTTTTGCCTAAAATCTGATGAAGCCAGACTCAGATGTTACATCAAAGCGTGTCTATTTCCATACCCGAGAGTCACCGCGCTCCTGAAAAGAGAAGCAAACAGAGCGTTCTCCTCGGCACAAACAAAGGCTTCCCATAGACACGCTGAAGTAGAAAAACTGAAAAGACCTCCTGTCCTGTATTCTTTAATTGCCCAAGAAACAGCATTTACTTTGTGTGGTCCTTCAAGTGAAAGGAAAGCCTATCCCTGCAAATGACGTGCGGTATGCTGTGAAAACTCCCTGGAGAATTATCTCACAGATCTCTGATTTACTTTCAACTTTCCTCTGCACTCGCGCGTGATCTGCTGGAATGTTCCTACCCAAATACCTGCCCACAGCTGCTCAGCTTTCGACTATGCTGGGCCTAAAATCAGCCCGTAACGCCGTGCTTACTAACAAAGATGCGCGACAGAAGAGAAACGGCTCCATCGAAACGGAGGAGCAGAGCGAGCGCGATTCACGTGCTGTGTTCCACACCGGCTCCCCCCAGCACAACCCACCCACGAGCGCAAGAAAAGCAAGTCTTGGCTTTGCGCTGCTAGACCCTACCCTGCTCAGAGACAGTCTGCAGTACGAGGGCCAGTATTCAAGTCAAAACACCTCAGGGACTGAGCAAAACGGGCCGTCCAACCCAGCTCTCACTGATTCAGCTGATACAGCCAAGCAGCCATCACAACCGCTCCCAGCAGGCATCCCTTCCAGAACTCCGAAGGGCCACGGAAGAAAGCAACAAGTCTATCTGAAAAACAAGACGCTTCCTAGAGGAATTCACTAAGAACATAATAGTGAGGAAACCCGCGGTTACAGAAAGCCAGACGCTCACGTATCGACATCCCACACAGGTGTAAAAAAAAGAGTGGAAAACCACAGCAGGCTGAAATGCCCAGGAGCCCGGGAGTCGTGCTGGAGAGCCAGAAGCCTGCGGGACGCGGGGCTGCACTCCTTCCGTCCCAGCTCCAGCCGCCCGTGTGACAGGGCGCAGGGGCACGCCTGGAATTGCACCTCCTGGATCTGCAGCAGTGCAACCTGCAGATCTACCTGTCACCTTCTGACAAACATCTACTGACAGCTTTGGTTTTCTTCCAACTTTGTGAAGGACAAAAAAGAAGAAGTTAAGGCTCTTTGCTACCAACTGTGGGATTATTAATCCACGCCTCCTCTCTGCTCCAGGAAGGATCCCAGCCTATTTCAGGGCGGAAGCACCTTCTTGGGAACTGAAGTCATCGTGGGCTGGACACCTCATTGTTTCTTATCAACAGCATCAGCATTTCCCTAACAACATATAAAACCAGGGCAAGGGGTTTAACAGCGCGCGCTAGAGCTGCAGCCGGCTGAGGTAAGGATCGTTAAAACTACTGACATCACCGCTGGCAGCCAGAGAAAAGGGAAAACCTGTGTTTAATCTATTTGCTAGCCGCCAAAAGCTTCAGCTGGAGTCCCCAATAACGCAGATTGTGGTTGACTTTATGGAAAAAATTAGCGATGCGAGAAAACCATACTGAAGCAAACAAGCATCTTTAAAAGTTACTACAAGGTACCTCTGGCAAGTAGTCTCTGCTCAACATCTGTTACTGCACACATGGAGATAACACTCACGCACGTTCCAGCTGGCAACGCTTTCTTCTCCCATCTATTAGCCCAGGCTGGATACGACAGAGCTAGCTGTAGCTCCTCTTACAGCTCAAGCCCCATTCTTAAACCCAGGAACTAAAAAAACCTTCCTTTTACCCCCACTGTTGTGGAGCTGGAGAAGGAGAGGAGCACTTAGAGCTCTCTAAAGCAGTGTCTAGACAATTTAATAATCTGTCAGGAAGTTAACAGATTTTTTGGTACGTATGTAATTAAAATACACTTAAAGCACAATCCTTACTTCTGCCTTACAATCCATTCTTTTTGAAACGTAACCAAGGAGGAACAAATACATCAAAAGGAATGAAAAGTGAAAACTCAAGCAATGTGCAGGTAAAAGAATTTCCAGTAGCCAGTTTAGACTTCTGTTTGCCATTAGGGCCAATAATGTGTCTTGTCCCTAAAACATCCACGGAAAAGCTCTTCCAAAGGCTCATTTCACTTCAAAACAAGTAAAACAACGTGAGGTTGTTGTCAAAGCTCCGTGATCGTTACAGCAAATAAAACGTTTTAAAGGCAAATGCATTACTTGAGGATCACATGGAGCATCCCAGTCAGTGTAGATTAAACAGTAAAAATAAAAAGCTCTAGAACAAAAGCTCAAAGTACTCCGGTGGACTCAGGCAGAACCTCAGAAGCCAGCCCGGGCAGGTATAACCGAGTGTCTTTGGAAATCCAACACAAAGTAAACACGTTAAGTGGTCCTGAAAAGCTCATTTACAGCTCTTGTCTTGGTGACATCACCTAATTATAACGAACCGTGCACACCTACTCACGCGCTGAATTTCTCCCCGGGTTTGCGCTCAGGGAACCCATCAGCCTAAGCAGAGTCTGTTCACATTTTTCTTGGCACCACTAACTCTGCGCACGGATATGGGCAGTACCCCGTTTGCTAAATCAAAAACATGAACCAAAACTTAAAGTGGCTCAGAGAACTTCTTTTCAAAGAGATGCAAATACGGCGCACAGTTTCCCAACCTCACGTGGACCCTTGA
Organism: Apaloderma vittatum; assembly: GCF_000703405.1. Lineage (NCBI taxonomy): Eukaryota > Metazoa > Chordata > Aves > Trogoniformes > Trogonidae > Apaloderma > Apaloderma vittatum. The sequence goes on along the minus strand of NW_009706781.1, from coordinate 27,895 downwards.
AAGAGTGAAGGAATGCAAGAAGAAACAATGGTTGCTCTAGTATGTTAATTGCAGCCTGAGGACTAACAAAAGGAATTCAAAATAGAACTAAACAAAGTAATTACAACATTGCTATTTAACTTGACAGGCTATAATCTACATTTAATAAGCCTAAGATAAGCTTTTCTTCATTGTACCCCAAAATGCCTATTTCAGCTTTCCTGTGAATGTCACAAGTGGTGAATTACTGAGGATTCGGTTTCACCAAGTCCTTTCCTGTCTGGCCGAGGAACAGCACCTGGTGTTTTCATTCCCTTTCTCCTCTTCCCACAGGTAATCAGTCCCTGACGAGGAACACAAGGACTAGTGGGAGATGGTGCGTTCCTTCCGCTCGAGCTCAGACGACATTCGCTCCCTTCACACAGAGCACTGACAAAACGTCACCCTCACCACAGAGGAAGATTTTGCTCTTTTCCCCAGAAAGAGAAGGTGGTGGGAAAAACCCCCAAACTAAGAGACTTTTAAGATAAGATGACGGACAGAACCAGGGTCCTACGTTTTGGAAGCCATTTCCCACGGTGTAAGAACAGTGGGAGAACACAAATGAAGCCACGCACGTTCTTTGGAGGAGCTTCTGCCCAGCAAAGAATTCCTGTGTTTGGTTTCAGCTTCACAGCGTGTCAACCCGATTCCAACTCCCTCAAGACAAAGCTCACCCCGCGGCCGAGGTCAGCGGGAGAGGCTCCCGCTGCGGTCCCTTCCCAGGCGCCCAGCGCGGGGGGCACGCTGCCACGGGTCACTCCTGCCCCTTTCCACCTGCAAAGAGAAGGAGCCAGGTCCCTGCCCAGGGATGGGAAGATGCTGGGAAAAGGAATTCACAAGGCGTTCAGGGGTTTGAACAAAACTAACTCGACCCAACTAGGGCATTTCTGACTAAACAGTTCATCTTTCCAGTTTTGGAGAGAGTTACTGGGGTTTTGTTTTTCTTGAAGACTAAAAGAAACAACATGTGAGTAAGTCTAGGAAGAAAGAGCTTAACTTCAGTAGTCTGCTTGGGGAAGAAATTCCACGACTTCTCTTGCAGTGATACCGCTAAGTGACAAAGCAAAGCAACTGTCCAACAGCTGCAAGTCTCACAAAAACAAGATGCAGCCTGCAGATTTTTCTTCGTATATTTTTTTATGGCATGGGAAATATGGGAAGAATAGCCCTCATTAAAAAGTGCTGCATTACAAGTGGGATTCTCGTGTTTGTTTCCTCCAGTTTTGACAGGACTGAGGGCCCCGATCTTTCCCCTCCCTTTACTAACAGTCCAGCTGAGTAACCAGCTAAAGGTGAGTCCAGCTCCTGTGCAGAGAAATTCCGTTTGTTTCAGGACTGAAAACAATGCCGTTACTACGAAGCCAGGGAACGCAGGTCACCCCACGGTCACCCCAAATCTTCTCGTAATGCTTCTCCAACACCCAGGGCTTTCTCCCCTCTCTCAGAGCACAACAACGAGACAGGACGTCAAAACGCAGTGTCCACCACCTGGTTAATGGCTTCAGCCCTCGCAGGACAGCACTGCCTCTGGTTTTAAGATTCAAAGAAACTTGCAAGTCCAGCTGCCAGGGTCATGCATTATTGTGCAGTGTGCAGTGTTCAGTTTACCCAGTTTTCCGAGTCCAACCCTGAAGAATTTGGGGCACTGACGCTCCCCACGATGGCCCAGTAGCCCATTCCCAGTCCAAGAAAGCAACGGTGAAGTGCACTTTGTGTGCTGGATCCCTGAGAGAGGCAACACTGCTCAGTACTTATCTTTATCAAGCATATATAACCACATACGAACCACATTAGTAAGAGGAATCCAGAAACACAATTTCACTACGCAAACTCAAAGGAGTTTTCTTAGCGTATTTTTAAAAACTACTGTTACTGTCATTTGGAATTCAATAAAACTCACCAGTGCTTGGAATCACGCCAGCTGCTCTCCCCACGGGGCAGCAGATGACCCGTGTGCCTTCAGATGCACTCACACATCCGCAGCTTGTTAGCAGTTAAAACGTACACAATTAAATTTGACCAAACTGGAGTGCACTGAAGCTGTGCTCATACCGTATCAACTAAATACATCAGCAGTGGAGCTCAGCACCACGTAACACCCAGTGCGGCTGCCACACAATCAGACCAGATCTCAGCTGCTGAATTCTCCTTTTCATTATCGTTCGGTGAATCCGTATTTCCCTTGCCTTTCCGCCACAGTCTGGCTCCCCAGTCCCGCAGCCAAATGTTGCCGCTTTTCCCTGTGCCCTCCTGATCTGACAGTAACACTTGTTTTCTGCCAGATTTCCTTGTCTCTGCCGTGGTAAAAACCCCTACATAAATAGCCTCAACTTCCTCGGAACCATTCTTGTGATACACGATAAACTGTGCGAGTTCCGCCTTAAAGCAAGGTTTCACACCATTCGGCTTAGCCAGAGCCATTTCCCTCCCGACAGACAAGCAAGGGGGAAAAGCAGAACAGACAGAAGAAAAATGGCCTTTAAAAGGAAGACACACAGAAGCCCCGCAGGGGGATAACCTGGCCAGCTGACCTTCTCTTTGAAATTCTGCCAGTGCAAATTAAGTAGCTAGTCTGCAGCACTTCTGGCAGCAGCGCGGGAAGGAAGTGCCGCAGCGATTTTGGATGAAACACTTCCTCCATTCCCAACAACAGCGCATTAAATATCACAAAAAGGATAATAAGGAGGTGCTGGAAAACAGTCTGAAAAACAGGCCAAGAAAACAGAGGAGGGGACAAGAACAAAGGAAACGTCACGAGGTTGACAGAGTGGTAACGAGAAGTTTGGAAAGCCAAGGTAGAAGCAAAGCATCTGCTCTTCTGACACCCTTTGCTGTGCCCTAATACAAAAGCTGCACCAGACAGCAGAAGTAGCCGTCGAGAACAAAGGAGAGGTGGTGCATTAACACAGCAAAAGCTTGAAGCTGGGCTAGAAAACAGTGACAGAGCTTTTCACCGAGACACCACCATCAGTCTGACATCAAAGTACATTAACAGCGTTTTCTCCTTTTAGGACCACGAAGACAACCAGTCTGGCAAGCCCCCGACATCTGACACGTACCTGTTTCGTATTCTGATGCCCACCCGCATTCAGCCACGACTGACTGCTCGTTCCCAGCCACCGGCACTCCCTGACCTGACCTTTTCACCTTTTGCTCTCCGTCATAAATGGCGACACTTCCCTGCATGGAGTCCCGGCGCATCTCCTCTTCCCAGCAGCGCCAGCCTGACGGGCAGAATCCTGTCTGACACCTGCAGCCCCGGCCGTGCCACAGAGCCCGTCACTCAGTGCAGGGCGGCCGCTCTCCGGCCAGCGTCCATGCAGCGACAGATGTGGGCAGCATCTGGGCAAGGCGCTACACATAAAACACCGGCCGGCCAGGCGCTGGAGAGAATAAAAGGAACTGAAAAGAAAGCTTCACTCCCTGAGTGGTGCCTCCAAGCTGGACTAGACCGCATCATTTGTGGGAAATACTTGTTTCTCACTACATGGTCTTAAGCTACGAGAACTCGTATGCATGAGAGCCGGGGCAAAAAGAGCAATGGTTAAGAAAATAAGGAACATTTGAGAGCTTTGTGACTTATGTATTGCCAAGCATTATTCCACTCTAAAGCAGATTTATAAAATTAAGTGAACTCTACATGCAAATAGAATTTGCAGCTGGAAAAAGAAAGACGGTTCCAACCTAAGAAAATAAGCGAGAGCTCCCGCCTTCTGTTCCCCCAGGTTAAGCAACGGAGGCACTCTGCTCTGCGATGGGATTAACCTTCAAAACAACGCTGAGCGCCTTAATGAGCTCGGAGGCAGGTCATGCCTAACTCTGTGGCACCACTTAAACACCGGAAGACTTGTCTGCGTATAGGTTAGGTTTTTGAAACAACTGTCGCCCCATTTATGCCCAGAAACCACAGCAACGAGGAAACAGTAAATACAGGGTGATGGAAGGGCTCAAAGGAGAAGTAATCCTGCTCCAGAAGAAGGGAGTCACCTCGAGCCGGAAGCCCGTGGCCAGCGGCAGCAGCACCCGGCAGGCGCCCGGGGAGCCCTATTTGGGTACAGCTGGAGTTAAATCCAAATTATAAAGACCAATCAGAAAAACCAAAGTCTTTTACTGCTGTTTCTTTAGAGTTTCATTCAGCGAAATCCTAAAAGCCTGAACGACTGCCAACACTGTATTTTGAAGTTACTAACAGCTCAAATGGCCTAATCTTCACTTGCTCAGTTGCCACGACTTCAAATGGGAAAATAATCAACCGTCACGTTAATTATCTGATATAATTTTAACACCAATCTAGCATATGAAACTGTGTAATTATACAAGCAAAAGTCAAAGTAGGTAAAAGTTTCTCTCATCTCAGAATTTGCAGTCAGACATTTTAGTTCAACAATTCTTACCTAAATTCTTTCAAAGAAAAACATGTGAAGGGGAAATTTTTCTCATATAATCAAAGCTGTTCACAATGGTATCGGTAAGAATCTCACTGGATGATAGATACCGTATTATTGTGACACACAAATCTTCCATCAGTTGTCAAATCTCGTATTAAGGATAACCCTTTAGAAGCTATTAGCATAAGTCAATTGAAAATTAAAAGCATATAGTAATACAGATTAAAGGCTTAGCATGCACACAAAAGGATTTGTACATGATATCACATCTCATTAAGATGTCTTGGTTAATCAACGATTTGACTGAAAACATCAACCTTAACAAAATACATAAAAACTCAGCCCTATTACACTAGATGACCGCACTATATAATCTCATGAAAGGGGAACTTCTCCCCGCTCCCATCGGTACCATCGGCCACCCAGTCGTCTTAAGCAAGAGCTCTGCTCGGAGCAGCGTTTTGTCGCTGCTATTGCTGTTGTGTTATGCAAAGAATGTATTAAATTCTTAAATATTCCATGAGATTTAATGGCCTGTGCATCACACGTGGGAGGTCAGACAAGGAAGGTAGTGTTCCGTCCTGCCCTACGGATGGGACTGAAACAACAGGCCTGCAGGGAGCAAGTGCAGATGAAACACGTGCCAGAAGCGGGAGAAGGCAGCTCGAAAAACATCCCTCCCTTATCCAGCAGAACTCTGCATTTGTGTTTTAAGCTCTTGTATAAAGTCTGTGAAATCCCTGCAGCTCCAGTGGAAGGGACTCCACGTGTCCCTACTACACTACTGCGAAACCCAAAAAGCTCCAAAACTAGGACAGCTCCCTGCCCCGGCTGGAAAACCAAAACCAAGCCCAACCCCAGTCCCTAACATCCACATTGACAGACACGACTTCGGAGTCTCAGTTCAAATTCTGAGGAATTTTAGAAACAAGAATCATCTTGGAAGGAGAAGGGAAAAAGCAAACACCACTTATTTTCTACAGACAACTACATCCCATATTGGTAATGATTATGGCTATTACATTTTCTCCAGTCTCAATAATTGCATGTTCATCTCTTTAAAAACACTCAACATTTCAAACTTACTTCATTTCTAGTTACTAGCTATGCATAACGCTTAACACGGTGTTTAATTTTAATTAAAAATTCTGACAGTTAGGAGTCACATTTCCGCAGCATCCATAGGCACCTTGCTCTACAGAGACGACGTGCTGAAATATGGAACCTTCTCTCTGTAAGTCAGAGTCCTGACATCTCAGCAAAGTAAAAGAACCTTCTGAGCTTCCCTTCTCATCTGTGATTCTCTCCCAGCTGCCAGGCCAGCACACCAGGGGCTGGGGAAGCACCCGCAGCGGGAGCCACAGCTTTAGAACCCCAGACTGAAAGGTGCAGTGAGCTCCGTCCTCAGCGCAACTTGGCATTTGTCCCTCCTGGGGAGTATTGACACAACAGAGCACGGCTTCCAAACAAACACACGGGGTTTTGGAAACATCCCACAGGACAGAACAGCAGCAGCCAATAAATCTCTCCCTGCAAAGCAGATTTTGAGGTCACAAAAAGCCAGATGCATGTTTTCACGTAACATGAAATACAAGTGCATTTCACGGGCAGCTACCCCTCTGTAAAAAAAGCCATCAGGCAATTGGAGCTAAATATAAAAAGCCACAATCTCACAGTACGAGATAACTCCCAAGGAGGTGTTAAAGCCAACTCTGAAACTATCCGACAAGACTTCAGCCTTCTCGTAGCACACGTGCTCTTGCAGAACAGCTGGGGAAGGACAGCCGTGCCCATCAAAGCACCCCGTGACCTGTGCGAACAGAGAGGCTGAAGAGATTACATCGATACTTCACATATTTCTCCAAGAGTAACAGAAGGAATTTTCTGCTCACAGAACTCCAGGGATGAGAACTTGACCGTGCAAAACACCAACGGCAAGAGTTTGGCTGGCAGCTCCGATAATCTCCGCACGTGACCAGGCACGGTCACCCCCGCGTGTGGCCGCCGGGTTGGCCAGGGAACGCACCGGGACCCTGCCCACGGAGAGGACAGGGAGCCGGCCGGCAGACAGAGCCTCGCCGCCCCCAGCACTCCATCCTTTTATTAAAATAGTCCCTCCATCCTAACGTCAAACGCAGCAGACAGGGGAGGGTCAGTCTGTCCGTGTTCCCTTCCTGGCTCATACTCGGTGTTCTTCCAACACAGCTATGCCCCCGCAGAAAAATTCAGACGGACAGAGCCACACGAGTAATAACGATTGCTAGCAGAACCTTCTCGGTGATGGGTTCTGGAGCAGCTTGACACTAGACTAAGATGAAGGTCAACTGCGTCCAAATCTTGGTATAGCCTAGGTCTCTTCATTGATGAAGCTTTTCTGCAGGATGAAATACAATGTAGAACACTGCATTAAAAATGGGAATTTATTTCTCCGTTGTGAGAAACTGAAGTTAAAAATAAAACAAAATCCACCACTTCTGAAAGGAATGCCCTCACCATTTTTTCTGTTTTCCTTATTATGCCATTTTTAGCATTTGTTCAAATTGCTATTTTTCAGCCTTGCAGTCTCTCCAGTCTTAAAAACTGTGCAAAGGCTCCAAGTTCTCTTTATTAATCTGCCTTTCGGATGACTTCCACCCAAATTAATTCTAAAAATATAACAAAGAAAACCACTAACAACACTAGACTCACTGTCTTCCACTTAACCAGTGGTTACCACCCTCCAAGCTACTGCTATACTGAAGTTAAACTTTGCGAGGATTAAAAAACAAGAACCCAACACACCGCATTTACTTGAAAAGAGCGTAACATACTATCTAAGAATAACAAAAGAGCTACTCGTATTCTTCAACCCTGCTTCAATCCCTTCTGGCTGTGGGTTTTACTCTCACTCCGGAGCGAGGTCGCGTCTGCACGCAGCGCTGGTGACTCCAGGATGAGGCAGGGGATGGAGAAGTCGCGTTTCTCCAAGTGTGCTGGGATGCAGCCAAGCACCAAGGAACGTGTTACACCAATGAAGTGATAAGAAGTGTGTTTGGAGTCCTGCTGCACCAACAGCAGCGGACCTGCTGACCACCACGAACCAACGGCAGCCAAGTCTACAGAAAGTCTTTTCGCTAGTGGCTGTCCCAAACCTCTCCTCGCAATCTGAAAGGAAAATTAGGAGCGTGACCCAGATGAATCACATTCCCAGATGGACTTCCCAATGTTTTTCACCTCGCTAGAAAGAAGGACATTTTTTCCAGCTTACTAGGAAGCAACAGCCACCTCTGCTTGCAGCACCAAGGAGTTTAAGTAAGCGGATCAAGAGTGTCCCTTGGAGGTGCAGCCGGCTGAACAAGAAAAAGGAGCAAATTCGTGCCTCCCAACAAACCCTGCCACGAGTGAGAAAATAATTATGAGTGAATGACAAGATCCCACCAAGCCCGAGAGCTCAGGAGCATCAGAAATGCCCGGCTGGGTCACCTAGCCCCGGGCAGCAGAGGTGCTGTCCAGGGAGAGCCCAGGCGCCACACGGTGCCCTCACCCCGGTGCCGACCATGACCTCCCCCAACCCTGGCCCGAACCTGCCCACACGGCCTGTTGGCAAAACACCCTCCGGCTGCAAGTTGCGTAAATTCACTGCCTGCTGTGTAAACAATCTGTAATCTGTCTTAAACCGATTCCCAGCCAGTTTCACCAGGTGTCCTGTCATTCTGGTCCTGCAGGGTCCCTGTCAGCACGAGTTCAGCGCTCACCTCACCCAGCGGCTTCACCGCGTTGTAAACCCCCATCGTGTTGTCCCCGCAGCCTCCCAGCTGCTAAATCCTCCCTTTAAACGACAATCCTCCACAGGGCAGCGACACCACCCCCAGACCGAGGGCTGCCCTCCTCCGCACCTTCCTTGCTCAAACTGTGGTGGGCACAGTCGTGTTCTGAACACCAACCAGATGACACCTTCTCTTGTCCTCAGTGCCTTTTCCTGATGGAGCCTCTGGTTTTCTGGCTTTTTCTTTGGCTGCTGCTGCTTCCCATTGCAGACAATGACTCTGCAGAGCTGTTGATGATAACCACAAACCCTCTTTTCCAAGTCATAACCCTCAGTTCTGAGTTCAGCATCACACAAGCATGGTTTAGTATAATTTTCTCCTTACTGGAAAAAAAACTTATGTTTAAACCCCTCTGTTTACCTATGCTGACATTCTCCTACCGCGTTTTTGCCCACTGAGTTACGTGATGGCCTTCTGGGATTCCTCAGCACTGACACGGCATCTCACGACCCAGAAGTAACGGGAACACCACCTTCCATCAGAACGGGAATTATTTTGAGGCTGGTGCAGGTTAACAGGTTGAGCTGTCAGTTTGACTGATGTTTGGAAGCCACAGGGAAGGTAACTGAGATCAATCAAGCGTTTTGGTTTAACTGCACCCTGAGCACTGTTATACCACCACACGAATCATCATCTATCCCACTGCCAAGGGCTGTCCCCATAAACCTATCACAGAAACTTCATGTGGTAGAAGTAGATCTAAAGTTAAGGAAAATACTGGTAATTTCCACCTCTGGATACGGCTGCAGTTTGCTCCGTGAAAGAAAATTAAAAAAAAACCCCAACCACCAAACTTCATACCACCTTTGTTCAGTCTCAAGAGTTAATTGAAATTAGTAACCTACTTCCACAGAACAAGAAATTAATCTCTTTCTCATGCTTTCCCATCCGAGAGCTGAAGTGGGAGTTATATTTCAGCTTCTCTCCTCTTCCCCCTCCAGCATCAGTGGCCAGAGGGTTTTTTCTGAAGGAGTCAGAGCTGCCTTTCAGTTTCCTGCGCAGATGGAAAAGGCAAACCTGCCTGTGGAAGGGGCGGGAGAGTTCAGAACAGGAGCAAATTAAAGGTCATCAAACATGGGAAGCATCAGCAGGTTTGGGGAAGAAGCAAAGAAAGGAAGGATTTGGGTAATGAGGAATTTTACGGAGCAGATTTAACAGTGTGGCAGTGCCTGCTGAAGGGAGAACGGCCTGAAGCGTGAAGCTGCA
>NW_009706781.1:0-18443 GCF_000703405.1 Apaloderma vittatum | reverse complement strand
CGGCAGCCTCTCGACCCGGAGCACGGAGCCCCAGCTGCAGGTTCCTCTGGTGAGCAGTGGCAAGGAGCAGCCTGGCTGCATCGCTGGTTCCGCACACCATGTCCTTTTACTGTCCTTATGAACGGTGCAAGTCTTAGGAGACAAGTCTCTTCCTCTGAAACCTCAGCACAGCTTCTATGCCAGCCCTTCCAGTTTTGTTTGCCTTACAACTTTCCCATGGAAAATCTATTTTCAAAACATTTTGAAACCTGTATATGCAACAACAAGTCGTCAGCGAGCAAGTTGCCAGCACGCACACACGTGTGATGCCAGCGCATGCGAACTCAGGGCTTTGGTTCTTCCCCCTGCGCAGCCCAAGCCTGCTTAACTTCGTAAAGCAGAAAAAGGCGACTGCCATCGCATTTACCTTGGCATGAAAACGCTTCTGCAACCAAAACACCCCAAGCCCTTGGCATGAGGGCACAGCTTGGACTCCACGTGCACAGGGCACCCGTCCTGTCGGGAATTATGCTCACAAAGGTGGAGCGCTTCAGTTTCCTACCACAGATAACCCTGCCACTTGCCCTAGTGAAACACCAGCCACGTGATTTGCACAAAACAAACACAAGATTTGATGGTCTGAGGAGGCGGCATTTCGTAGCATGGGATAGGAATTCTAGTGCTAATTAAAAAGTCTGAAGAAAAAAAGAATTGCAACGTACAACAAATTGCCGAGTTGCAAAAGGAACAGTACATATATTGCCAGTGATAATTAGAAAAAAATACTGCACACGCACTTCTAAGAAGAAAAGTCAATTTGGTGCTTACGAGCACTGTGCTCGCTCAAGTCTGAGCCTGTGCTGACTCAGGAGAGCGCAATCCCCCGTTTATCCACCGAACAGGTTTTCCTCCAACAGCTGATTCCCCCTCCTTGCCCAAAACTCTTTCTGGCCTCTCCAGCAGCAGCAAAACCAAAGCTGTCAGTTGTCCTGGCAGCCAGCTTCAGCATGTAATAATGTTTTTAAAATAAAAGCAGCTGAGAAGAGTATCAACAGCACAGACCTCCAGCGGCAGCCCCAGGCGCAAAGCAGCGGCCCCGTGCTGGGGAGGTGGGGGCACGGGGGCAGCCAGCCTCAGCCTAACGTAAATATATGAGGATTTCTAAACCACAAAATAAAAAAAAATGTTACAAGGTTGGTCGAGAAATATTTTTAAATTAACTTAAGCAAGAAATGGCACAATGTGAAAGAAATGGAAAGCTGCATAAAAACCCCAGTCTCCATTAATTCCTTAAATTGCCCCGCACAAGCGTAATGCTCAGATTCCCTGCTAGCTCCTCCAAAATAGTTTATCAGACTGACAAGGGCAGGGAAAGCCAACAGGAACCCTCTCGCCTCACAGGTCACCTACTCACAAGACATGGAAGAGCCTTCCACACTGCTGCTCAGAACACTCCGGAATATTTTTCCACCATTTACGTGACCTCATCCTTAAGGACACTTTTGAAAACAACGTTCGCTGCCTTCTGACTCACAGCCAGTGGTTTCACTGGCAGCCAAACATGTGCACTCCAAAACACTCTGTCCAATCTGAATTGCAAATACAGTACAAGTATATCAAGTTCCCTTTACAGTTTATGGCTTCATATGTGAGGGGGAAAACCGCTCGAAAATAAACAGAATCAAAGCTATACCCTACCTTATGGAAAAGGCTTCGGTTATAAAAGGACTGTGAAAGCTTTGTCCAAAAAGATAGCCCAACTGTCTGTTTGTGCTTCAGTGAAGCTAAGCAAACAGCTTTCAGCAAGAAACAGAGGGGATCTTTCACTGGCAGTGGGTAAAAAAAAAAGCTGGTAAAAATTCAAAGTGAAAGGAAACACAGAGGGGAGTGAAAACCCCCAACCTTTTTTATCCCCTGAAGTACAAGACAGAAGAAGAAAAAAAAAAAATCTCCTGTTTCAGAATGATGGGTTTGGCATCAAAATTCATAATTACCCTCATATCATCTCTCTCCCTTTTGCCTTTCTGAAATTCTAAGCTAATTTCAGAGCTCTCTGAACTTCTTCCCCAAGGCAAAGGCACGAAGCAAACTTCCACTGGAAAACTACCCAGGCTGTGCTGCGTGGCGGAGCGCGGCTGGGGAAGGGAAGGGAAGGGAAGGGAAGGGAAGGGAAGGGAATTCATTAGAATATACGTATTCATGCCATAGACCCTTCTGTCATTACTTCTAAGGTTTTAAATATGGACCTTTGAAAACCCAAGCAGAGATACTATTACTTGAGGACTTTGGTTTTTGCTAAATTTTCCAAGACGTATCTTCTTAGAATCACAGGCAAATGAGGTAACTCTGTGTGAACCGAACAGAAAAGATTGCAATAGATTATGGTCAAAACAATCCATTACGATCACTTAGCGAAAGCACCTTGTATTACAGCGCAGGGCTGCAGCGGCTCGGAGCCTCTCGCTCCTCCGTGCCAGCTGCCTGGCATGTGCACTCTCAGGTGACCCCCAAAAAAGAACCTCCCAAGACATCTGGTCTCCTCATCCCCCAAGTCACTAAAGATTTAACGCTATGGTTCCAGGTTCCTGACAGGTTTTGGGGCAAGGAAAGCAATCACGCACGTGGTTCAGAGCTGAGCACAGAGGAAAGGAAGGTGGCTACACACATCATACTCCTGGTTGTAACCTTTGTGGTGCAGACGTGAAAAAAACCAAACACAACAAACCACTGCCAGCACTTCTGGGCAAGTTTCGGCAGGAGGGGGAGAAAGCCTGACAACTCAGGTTCTGGGGACAAGGCGAGGCTTATCGATCTGGGCTGTAGGAAGAGCTGGATGGCGGCAGCGGCAGCAGGTGAGGGGTTTGGAGGAGGCCCAGGCAGCTGTACAGGAGCCGAGGTGACCACCCACCAGTCACACTGGTTATTCCTGCGGTTTGCACCGCTCGCTCTACTGGCCCCCGAACCCAGGAAAATGACAGCCCCTGCCCCAGCAGAGGACAGAGAGACACGGAGATCCCTCAGAGCTCAGGGCAGTAACAGCAGTATCTCTAAACACATCGTGAGCTGCACCTACGACTTACCAGAGGCCACAGCCGGGCTAGTTCTCATCAATTAATGAACACAGGGCTGCCATTGCCAAAGTATTCAACATCCCTCCTGGAGCCACAGCAGAGAACACCCGCCCAAGGGGCAAGGCTCCTCTCGCTGAGCTGGGCTCAGCAGACCAGAGGGAGCGCTGGGAGCTGGGCTGGCCTCTCCTCATGCAAGCAAGGATCCCCTAGAGCTTCAGAAGTCCCTCCTTGCGACTGCGGCGCGCCAGTTAGCATTGGGATGCCAACAGGAGACAGAAGCACAGCTTCCATCAATTCCTTTCACGGCCTGAGGCCTCAGGTGATGTGGTTGTCGCTTCCAAACTCAGCCCCTCCAGCCCACGGCAGAGGTCACCCCTCAGGTATCCCATATAGGAATTTCTAGGTTTGTCCCTTTTAAGGAAAAATTTCATTAACTGATTTTGGTCTTTGAGACCTGCCCTTTATTTAGCATTTCCTGAAAATCCAGGAGGTTTTTCTTCAAGGTTCGTTACTTTTCCCCTCCTCTATCTTTTTAGTCCTGAAACATACAGAAAAATATCCCTATTTCTTCTTCTTCTTCGAAAGGCTGTCCTGAGTTTCAATCATTTAATCCTTGTTACAAAACTCGTTAAGCACACATCTCTTTCTCGCTCTCAGATAAGTAGTAAGATGGTAAAAAGTCCAAATCATAACACTTACTTATAGATAAGATTGCTTCTGCTCTACCAAGAGTTTAGTGCGTCCCATTTCCCAAGGAGCAAGAGCTTGTGTGCTCCTGCCAGCACGGCGAGAGCGGACAGACCTTCTGTCAGGGCGCCTGCTCAAGAGAAACCAAACCAGAACAACAACAAGCCCCTCACCTCGCCACATAATTCAGCACAATCGCTCCCATTTCTATTCATAACTGGAATTCTGCTTAAGAAAAAAACCCACAAAACTCTCCATAGCCGAAAGACAGAAAAATCACTAGAATAAATAACACTCCAAAGCAGAAATTCAGGTTTAGGTCCCTTTCCTCGTCCTGGGAAAGAGGAGGTCCACAGCAGGCAGCACGTTCAGCTCAGAAACCTGGCTTGGCACGGGAGCATCATGTCGCACGGCCGCGATCGAAAAACCATAGAGGGCTCACGGGGCCGGTGGGAAGCCGGTTTAGAGCAGTGGAACTTGAGCTGATGACTGAACCTTGAATACCTGCGGCCCACGTAAGTAAACAAAGTCACTGAGCTCACCCTGGTTAAATTATACCCAACTGTATGAAAAAACCCAACACAACCACCCGGATCTGTTATGAAACGTCTCTGTGTCTTCCCCAAAGGTCTCAACGACTCTTTTGCTTTATGCCACCGCTTTCTTTTGCCCAGACTGGTCACTAACATGCATGGTATTAAACCACTCGTGTTAAAATGCTAACTTTCATAATTCACACGTTCTGTTCCTCTGCGCAAGCCCGTACATAGGCCAGCCTTTAACGTCGTAGCGTTTTCTTCTTGCTTAATCAAAGCCTTGTGTGTGCGAACAGTGACGCATAAAAACTTGGTATTAATTCAGCCAAATCAGAACACCCTATGCTCAACAAACAGAAGTATAAAACAGATTTTACGAACCTATGACATACACATCAGAAGTATTTCACAAGTGATTTTCATTTCAAATCTTTGATCACCCTTTTTCTCTGGAAAACAATGCTCTTGGGCAGGTTGGCCCGAACAGCACAAAGCACACAAGTGACTGCTTTAGTCCAGCTTTGCTTATTTCTGGTTTCTGCACCACTGCCGATAACAAACTGTCAGAAGGCAACCGAAAAGCGTGTGTCGAGTGACCTCGGGTTGCTGAAGCAGAACAAAGTTGGGGGAATGCTGTCAACTGCCAAACACATCTTCTAGAAGATGCCAAAGAGCTCAACTGCCAAAGCTGGTTAAGGTGGAAGAACACTACTCGTCCATCCAGATCAAGGAATTTCCATGAATCTATACAGAGGAGGAACATAACCCAAGCACAGTAAGTTGAGCTCACGCAGTACAAAACTTAAGGTTCTTTTCCCCAAGATGTTGCAAAAATCTGTGTCTGCTTCTCTGCCATGTTTTACTGGAAGAACGCAAGACACATCTTTATCTTAAAAAAAGCAGGGAAAGAACTACAGTTCCCTCACTTCCTTGCTCAGAAAATACTCATTGTTTGGATGAGCCACTAAATTAACTTCAGCTGCAGAGAAAATGACTCATTAAACAGAACAATCAAAAATTTTGCTGGAGAGAGGGGGAGGAGGTAAGCGGAACTTTAACCTTCCCCCTTTCCTGCCAAATAGACGACATGGTAGTTTGAAAGAACAAACAGAACGAGGTAACACTTCTTTATAAATAAGGCATAAACCAGAAAGCTACAGAAAGTTGAGGCAAAGGAAAAAAAAGCCAAGCTGCAGATGACTAGTAGCTGTTGGAGCATTTCAGTCCTCCGACTGCACTGAAATACAGCTGGAAACGTCGCACAGGGCAGCAGAAAGGCAGAGCTATCCTTAAGACATTAGTTCCTAACGTAGATCATAAGGTTAGAAGCTCAACAAATAGTAAAAGCAAGGATTTTTACAATCATGCATCTGCTGGACACAGCACAGTCAGCTTTGTATCACACACCACAGAGGACAACACTCGAAATATTTTTTATTAAAAGAACAAAAATTTTGTTCCCCAAACTCATCTGGGTTGCTACGAGGTGAGGAGGAAACACTTTAGGGAAACCTCTGTTTCCTTCTATCGCAGTCAGCCACTCCGTGACCCCTCCTGTAACCACTGGATTTGAACAAGAATTTGGGGGCAGAAGGCTGGGAACGCTGCCTGTTTCTCACCCGACATCCGGAGTAACTGCCTGCGAAGTCTGAAAGGCAGCTGTCGGAAGCCATTCCACCTCTTTCTCATTTTCACCTGAAAACGTTTTCCACATACGTGTGACCTAATCAAAAGCAGAAAGGCCAATCTGTCGGCGTGGATTTTGCTTTGGCGGTGCAGGTTGGTTTGAGAAGCTGACTAAGGCACACAGCTCAGCGCGGCCGCCCGCTCGAGCGGCAGGTGCAGCTTTGCCAGTACAAGATGTCTTTTCTGAGACACAGTTACTATTTTTCACCTGAACCAAAGCAAGCCCTGTCGGAGGAGTGTTCTTTCAGGAGCATAAATAGACCTATGCTGAATTCACACTTAGAAGTGGAAGTAGCAAACCTCCCCAGCACGCCCAGGAGGGCTTCGGGGGCTGAGCACCTTCCAGCTTCCGCCGCTCGAAGCCAGGCCCAGCATCCTGCCGCGGAAGCGGAGCCATGACCCGTGTTTATCACAGCTCCTTGTGGCCTCCAACCTGCCAGACGTGCCTGCACCAGGCTAGAGACCCAGAGGGGAGCGAGTCGGGGCAGCCGTGGCCGTGGCGAGCGCGACTACAGCATCTGCAAAGCCAGGGATGCGAAAAGAGATTCCAAACGGTCACTCGTGTCCCTCTTGACATCACGAAACCAAAACCTTGAAAATGACAGTGAAGACCAGCGAGAAGCTATGGTAAGAGTCGATCAGTTAAAAACACAAGCAGGCTGCAACGCTCGAGAAACCCCGGAGCGCTCTAACACGAAGGCTATCGCTCCGCAGCCCTCTTCGGCCTGAGCACAGGGCGCTCCTGCTCACACCGTCCTGCTTTCACCTGCTCCCTCAACCTAAATGCAAATGCTGAAATGTGACCCAAATCCATAAAGCGCAATTAACATCACAGGAGCTATGTGATGAAGGAATAAAAGCTGATCAGCTACTCTAACAAACACAGAAGTAAACAAGCTTGAATCAAGAGAGATCAAACGCCTCACCAATCTTCAGGAGAAGAATTTTTGGAAAAGATGAAATACCCAAGGTAGGAGATAAATTAAACATTGAATTACAGATCATTTTGTAGCACTTTAGAACTAACTCATTACTAGAGCTAATTAAAATTAATGGCGACTTGCTATTAATTCAAAAAGAACAGTGTAGTAACAGCTTACAGGAAAAAAAAGGAAAATAATTTAAAGAGACCCATTCTAAAGCGAGGCATGCTGCTCTAGTGCCATCGACGTCAAGTGGGTACAGCAGCTCACACCGACGGAAGATTCCTCCCCTCCCCACCAAGATGAGAAATACTTCAGAGCACTCGTGCAGAAGGATCGTCATTCAAACCTTCTCCCAAAATACGTTTATGCAAACGTGACCAACATCTAGTTGCCTGGTCTAGTCGAGAGGTGGTGTCCCTGCCCCTGACAGGGAGGTTGGACTAGATGATCTCTAAGGTCCCTTCCAGGCTAGGACATTCTATGATTCTATGATTTTACACATTCTTCTTCCTCTAACAACTCCTGGCACATCAATGCTTTTCCCCGCTGCAGCTCCCGATTGTGATCTGGGTAAGTGACCCCCTCCACACCTTCATTTCAGACATTGTAACAGCTGATGGAGCTCAGAGACTGCGAAGCGTTCGAGCTGTTAAAAGCCCAACGACACCGACTGGAACGTGGGACCAGACTGAGTCCTGTCACCAGGTCTCTGCCGTGCCCACGCTGCGGTTCTGCGCCGCCCTATCAGTGCAAATAAATTAAATTGTCATGTACACGCTGACACTTGGCTTCGCGGTGGATTAATTCAAATTAAAGCGATAAAAATAATCAAATTTAGATTAGCAAATGAGGAAACTTATCTTTTTATGTTCTTAACAGTCATTCTCAAAGAGTGATAACCACTAAACTGTGCTGATGTGCAATATAACCTTTTAATTTAGCATTTGGTAGAGTCCCTAGTTAGGCAACACCATCAGTGTGTATTTACACAGATTCTTCATGTAAAATTAATGAGCAGTACAGGTCGCTGTCAGCTGGTTAAATTTTATATTTATGACTTTTCAAGGTGTGTTTGAATGAAAATCAGGATGAAACTGTAAAATAGTATGCTCTGTAGGTAGTTACCAGTTAACTAAAAATTACAAAATACCCTGAACACATAAGGAAGTTGCTTAACAAAATATACCCTGCATTTAAATACAATTCCTTTTGTTTAAAGCCTCCTCTTTATTTAGTAAGCAAAGTTGAGCAGGCTTGGCAACTACACATTCCAAAATTTCAGATTCACTGTTTGTTGGGGTTTTTTTTAACCACAAAACTTTAGAAAGGAACCATGCTTTCCTATCTTTCCAGTTTCAGTTGATCTCGCTCAACCTCGAATGATCTACATGCGTAATTAGGCTGGTCTTACACTAAAATGAAAATAAATTTCTCTGAACACCTACTGAAGCAGCTGCTGATCTCAAAACCGAGTTTTTAGCACTTCAGATCCCAATTCTGGATACTTCACCAATCATGTTCATTAGCGAAATGGTTTTATTTCCTCTAAACACTTGATAGCTACGTTGATTGAAAGGTCTTCCTTAATTTAGATAATATTAGTATATTAGAGCATATTTAGACCTGAATACAGGTTTATTTTGGAGAAAGCGTTACAAAAAGTGCTTCAACCTGAACCACCCCAGCTCCTCAACCCAGCCTGCCGTCTCCAGGGCCGTGCTACCACCACCTCAGGGTCCAAGCCAAGTCTGAGGGAAATGCCAGTGTTGGCTCTCTGCCAGGGAGAGGGCTGCGAGAGGAGGGCAGGGCGGGACGTGCACAGAGGACTGGCATCGGTAGAACTGGGGAGGTCTGCCACGCTGGGCAATGTCTGCTCAGGCAATCCCTTCGCTCTGAAGGGCGTTTCCTATTTAAAAATACGCACCCGTTTTCCAGAGCCTTCCTCCCACCAATTAGATCAAATTGGGTGGCTGGCTGGTTTTGTTGTGTGCATGATAATACAAAGACTCTCCAAGTTCCTGCTCAACAAAGGCTTGTGTGAAACAGGCTTTGAAGACACAATAACATTCCTCTCTGAGTTTCAGGCCTGGAGGCTAAAAGCACCAAGTAACTATTCATTCTTCCATCTTGAGACACATTCCTAACCTAGTTCAAAGGCCTGAAAAAACATGCCCCAGCTGCATGCCTGCACACCTTCACAGGGGCTTCCGAGCTCGCCAGGCAAAGACGTTCCACACAGAAAAGAATCCAACGCATTCGAGAGCTTTGCTTCATTTTTAAGAACCCTGGAACTGTTTAAAGTAGTCAAGACTCTCTCGCACGCAAACTGATCGGCCCATCTGAGAACAAACTTTCAGCCCTGGCATGTGCAGGCGCCGTGCTCGCACCCAGCACAGCGACGCTCGGGCCACCGGCCCTTTACCTTCTGCCCCCACAGCAGCCAAAGGAAGAGGGACAGGTCGGAGCGCTCTGGCTGCCCTCGGTTCCTAGTTCAGTTCCGTCGGCCTCTGCCTGCATCTCAACCCGGTAAGGCAGACACAAATCGCACACGGCTATCCACCCGCACTAAGATAGCCAAGGAATTCAAGGACACTGTGCATCATGCCCACCAGATGATGACAAAGCCAACAGAAGACAAGATTATTTCCAAAACACTGACACTAGGACAAATATTAACCTTCAACGACAAAAGTGTTTACAGTTTTCAACCCAGAACTTCCTAAACAAACTAAATTCCTCTTCATACATTTTATTTTGCCGCTGCTCAGAAATCTGAACGCCATTATGCGCCAAATGAGGAGATGTGACCCATCACTAACCGGCAGGGCAGCCCAGCCAAAGCTGCCAGGTACTCGTGCGGAGGGGCACAGCAGAGCCGAGGCGAGAGCTCCCTTCTCTGCACCACGGGCTGCCTCCTTCTGCCCAAACGTCACACAGAACCACGGCCGGGATGCGCCAGGAGCCCGATCGCCGAGACTCCCCAACCCCAGGCAGCAGAGAGCGAGTTTCTCCCGTTGGGAATGGCTTCCAGCGCATCTAAGCTCCAGCGAAGCTAAGGCTGCCTTGCCTGTATTTCATGCCACGTACGCGATCAAGCAGTTAACTGCTCAGTACTTGTGCACCTGGTTGTGTTTCTCAAAGCGCAACAAACATCTATTATTCTGCAGTTTAGTCACCACCAGTTAAAAAAAAATCAACCCTGTTCTGCAATATAGAAAACTGAAAGTGGACCAAGTGCTAAAAATACCATCCCGCAGCAAAGCGCGAAGGGACAGGATACTGTGCTGTGCTTCGCGAGCAAAGAAGTCAAAAAGAGAAATAGGGTAAAGGGAGCAGGCTAAAGAGAGGCAATTCTTTCTCTTTTCTCAAAGCTGTTCCTACCTGTGCAAAATGTATTTTCATCCCGCCAAGGACTTCATTTAGCCACTTCCATTTTCACCAGATGAAAACGGTTCAGTGTGAATGCCCATCACTGCAAAAAGGTGAATATTGCTCATTTTTGCCTTCACGCAGCCACGGTACAGATCTCGGCTCCAGCAAGGCAAGCGATACCTCACCTTACCCACACCCACCAGTCCCTGCAAACGCTCGGGGCAAGTCGAGCCCTCCTGCCTCTTTCCAGGACGGCACAGCTGGGCCAGGTGCTGCGGGGCACTTCCACGGACTGCAGCCGCACCACGAAGGGAAAATCCTCATGGATGCACTCCGAAGTAGAAAACAAAGTAAGAGAATGTTGTCTTAGCCTCAACTGACTAAGCACCTTGTTAGTTTATTTCCTCATTATTCGTAACATTCTACTTCATAAATGCTACATCTTGCTATGTTGAAATAACAAGTAATTCAGAATTTGTGATGAGGAATTACGGGAGAGCCATCAGTAACTGTGACAGGACAAACTTCTCCCGAACACCCTGTCGATCCTCTGAACTGGGGAGTTACTGGAAGACCAGCCTCCTCGCTCTAGTACTTTTAATTCAGCCAAGTAACGTCACCTGTGCTTGGCTCTGAAGCCACAAGGTCTCCCTCATCACACCAATCTCCACCTTCTACCTCCCATCCACGTTCCCCGAGGTCCTTCTGCTCCCTCGACCAAGGCACGCGCCTGCTGCCCAGCACTGGGCACGGTCTGTAAACATGGACGTTATTACTGGCGTACGGACATCCAGTGCCTTCCAAGGAGAACAAAGGAGGTTTCTGGGTTGGGTTTGCTCGTTTTTTAAGTCCACAACTGAGTGAAGTAAGGGCAGCAGGAGCCCAGTCACGGCCTCAGTCTCACCCAGTCCACGTTTGAGCTTTTCATTCCTCTGGGCTCTGTGCCCCTGAGCTTTTCATTCCTCCGGGATCTGTGCCCCTGAAGGAAAGCTCCCGTGCCCAGACAGGTTATGTATTTTATTGACCGGCCGGCAAAGCCAGCTTACAGAGTTCCTTCCCCCTAGTGACATCTTAACAAATACCTGGGCACCGCTCTGAAAGCCAGACTGCTGAAGCTGCACAAGAACCAAGGCTGACAGATAATTCACTTTTTTTCCCATTCACACAGGTTCTGTATTTCACAAAAAGCTTGTCCCATACTTAGTCACCCTATACCCAACCCACACAGACTGGTGCGGGGGAGAAGACACCCCGTCCACTAACGCTGTAGACTATCACCTCCCTGCGTTTTACAACAAGGATCATCAGACAGCTCAGACGTACAAGAACACTCCAACAGCTCTAGGAGCTGTAAAGTGTACAACGTAATTCCACTCTTCCTGAAGCGTATCTTATTTGAGAATTTAACAGGTCATTTATTCTACATCCCCAGCTTCAAAAAAAACAACAAAAAAGGAATTTTGCAACAGCTGACAAAACACAACCAGGCAAATCTTCTGTGATACACCCCGGGCACGGCATGTGGCACCTGAGAGCTCAGGTGCCTGACCCCAGCGCTGCCAACCAGGCTCCCAAATCATTACAGGCAGCTGAACACATCAAACTTTCACTCTCACCTCCCTGATCAAAAACTATTCTGAAGAAAATACACTTTGCAATTACCCAAGGTTAAATCTCTAATAATAGTCTTCAGAGAACATGACCTAGATATGTCAAACATGATCAGAGAGAGAGATATCAAGACATCTTTTAGTTAGTTAAGAGTGCCAGGCTTATTTAAATCTCCTTTATCTGTTCACACCTTGGCTTTTGTTGTATTTCCCATCATTTCTGTGAGCAGAGAGTAAAGCTGTTAAACTTGAGAATCTTTAAAGTTACTGATCTCTCTCCTTTACTACTTCTATCTCGTGTACTCAAAATAACAATCGTCAAAATCAGCATTTATCAAAACCCCAGAATGATGTAAAACCAGAACAATGCCAAACACTGCCATGACCAGGGACTGACGTATCGGATCACGCAGAGATGACCAAACCAGCTTTTAGCACTCTGACAGATCGCAAATTCAGACGTATTTGTTGATATCAGTATATTTGTGTTACAGCTCTTACCACAAAACAAAAACTACAACATCTGCTGGAACAAGCCACAATAATTTTGTCATTTGACATTTTCTTTTATAAGATATTCTTTAAATTAACCAGTTAAGAGAATCTATACTTCCTAATCCGTAAGACAAATTAAGAAACTTAATGAACCTCATTTTCGATAAAATTTATAACTGTCCGCGTACTCGAAACAACCAAATATTGTACTTTAAAAATAAATATGTGTAAATACAGTTCTCCTTTCATTCCATGTATTTTGTAAAACCAAGGTTTTTTAGTTTTAAAATACGCTTATTATTTGATTTATACTTAATTCAGATTCCTACCTGTGGTTTACTGCTGTGGTTGTGACAGGGATGCTACAAGACAAAGAATTCACGAAAGAAGAGCCCAAGGCAAATTCTGCTCACCTTGCTATGCACAAAGCTCAGCAGAACATCCAAATAATACGTAAAGAACAAATAAATCTAATAATAAGTAAGGAAGACACAACTTTCCAAATGGAGTGTCTATTGCAGTAATAAAGAGCACTGCATTGCAGAGCTCTTAAGTTTTCAATGAACCTTGGCACGGAGGGTAAATCTGCTATCAGATTAGTTTGGGGAAAGCACACCTATTCCTCTTCCATATTACTGGACACTAGAATAAGGGTTTTTTTAAAGCTCTTGTTCACTAGTGACTTTGCTTACACAATAACCAGTACGGCACACATCCACTCTCAGAGCTTCAATAAACTGGGAAAACATCCCAATTCCTTCACACACAAGGTATCACACAGCTACTGCAACTTCTCCAGAAGAAGAGTCAAGTTCACTTTACCTTCAGGAGTTGCACTCATTTATTTATTTACTCACAAAAACCATGTAGTCTTAACGAATGTTAAAACTCCAGCTACTGTAAAGCATCCCTGAGACAACACAAAATACTGAAGATCTTGGTCGGATCGTTTTCCCACTCCGCAGCCGCCTGCCACGTTTTGTCGAGGAGCTGTAATTCTCCACTGACGAGCATTACCTGAGGAACCCTACGAGCTCCCCACACGCGGCTGTGAGTGGCGAGCGCCATCCCTGCCTGGCCATGTCCTCTTCCAGCTTCACATCCCAACCACGCTCAGAAACCAGCTCCATCATTGTCTGAATACGAAAGCAACGTACTAAAGAAGTCCAGTGGTGCTTCACGATCGACTGAATTGGTTTATGAATCATACTGTTCCAATTTTTAAGCCAGGGAATAAAAGAAAATTCCTAAGAAACTTGCCATTAAAATTGAGGTGGGGAAATAATCAAGGCTACAATTTAATGTAGCCAGATAAAAGGAACTGATCTATTATCTAAATTACAAAATAATCCAACAAAGTCTCGAAAAAATTAAAAACGTGCCAGGGAATAAAAGAAAATTCCTAAGAAACTTGCCATTAAAATTGAGGTGGGGAAATAATCAAGGCTACAATTTAATGTAGCCAGATAAAAGGAACTGATCTATTATCTAAATTACAAAAAATCCAACAAACTCTCGAAAAACCTAAAAACGTGAATTATAAGCTCGTGGTCTTGTTAAACAGGAGATGTGGGGGTTGGTCTATTCTCCCTAGTGGAGAGTGATAGGACGAGGGGAAATGGATTTAAATTGTGCCAGGGGAGGGTCAGGTTAGATATTAGGAAGAATTTCTTTACTGTAAGGGTTGTCAGCCATTGGAACAGGCTGCCCAGGGAGGTGGTTGGGTCACCATCCCTGGAAGTGTTTAAGAGATAGGTGGATGTTGCATTGGGGGACATAGTTTAGTAGGCTGATAGGGCTGGGACAAAGGCTGGACCCGATGATCTTCAAGGTCTCTTCCAGCTGAAACTATTCTATGATTCTACGATTCTATGTGCCAATACGCAAGTATGTGGAGACACAGGCTCAATTCTGGCAAGTAATTAGCTATGGGGAAGGGGTGTGTGCACACAGTAAGAAATGGTTTGTCTATAGTAATACCCGTAAAGCACGGAGAACGTTCATAACTTACTGGTATTTTCCTTGCTGCTGACCCAAAATGATAAAAACTTCCGTTCTTTCAGTTCTGGAAACAATCTCCTCCAAAAATCTTAATTTAATTGTACACATGTCTTTTTTTTTTTCTTTTTTTTTTTGGCATTTGCTGTGTTTTGGTTGTTCCACCTTAAGTTTTTAACTTGAGGAAACAAAACCAATCATTGGAAGTTATTAAAGAAATAAAGCAAAAAAGCAAGCAACGCCCCAACAACAACAAAAATAATCCAGGTAGGTTACACAAGAATTACATGAGCAATTTTTTGTTTGCCATCATCTGTACTCTCACGAGACCCAAACAAATGTTTGGCTCTTCCCCTCAGCAGTGCTTTGCTGTAACTGGAACCAGACTAAAGGCGTAACAACCACGCACCCCTGCCGTTGTACCGGCTCCCATTGTTTGTCCTGCGCTCTGGCTTCTTACATCACAACAAAAGCCCGAGCCACCCATGCACTGGGTAAAACCGGCATCCTGAAAACCGCAAGCGAGCAAGTTACCGTTTGCTCACACTACACATGTTCTATCCGGTGTTATTAGCACTCACTTTCTCGAGTTCTCAGACTCATCAACAAAATGGAAATGAGGCAGGGGAATCATGGCTTTGCTTTGAAGTTTCGGAGATCAAAGCCACGTACCTGGATTCGTGCTACTACCCTGCCACAGCTCTTCCTGTTTCTCCAGAGCCAGCGTCTAAGGGTTTCCTTTCTGCACTATTTTTTTGACTGCACAGTCAGAACACAAGCTGCCAGCGGTTCACCTTCAAAACCCCTGCTCGTTCCAGGAGCCTTCTCTCCTCGCAGTAACCCTAGAAGCAGGATCCACAGCACAGCCACACCTCCTCCTCAGCCCTGGCACTGGTTTGGTGTGGCCAGGAGCGGAGCTGGCAAGGCCAGGGCAGGGCTGGCCGGCAGGAGACAGCCGAGGACCCACGACAGGGAAGACAATGGGATGGGAGAGCGCGGAGGAATGTTGTGGGTGCGAGAGAAGTGGGTTTTAATGTGATCTGGAAAACAACGTTGATTATTTCAGCCAAGATCTTTAACGTCAGAAGAAATAAGTACACTTGAAAGAGGTTAAAAACACTTCAGAACGTAATGCCTGAGCAACCTGGAGGTGGCTGGTGGGGAGGATGGGGAGCAGGGAAGAGTAGAGGAGTGAGGTAGCTTTCGGCAAAGCAGCAGCAATCATTCCACCCGTTAGGGGACGAATGGCCAACACCTGGGGTCCTTGTCTGGAACAGAAAATTCCAGAATGGATAAAACAAGAGTTGTCCAGACAGCTTAGGCCTTTGGGGCGGGAAGGAAGGCTGCTCTATGGACTAAAGGAAAAAAAAAAAAAGAGCACATGCAGTCACTTCTGAGATTTAAACTGTAAGTAACAACCCACAAAAGAGACTGGGAGCAAACAAGGTGCACTCAAAGCAGCCTTCCCCATCCCTGGTGCCAATACCTGCAGCCTCGCCTCTCCCCTCCCAGGTCCGGGTGTGCTCCCTCCTCTCCACCACACCTGCAACCACACCAAGCAGCTTTTCCTTCCACTTTCACGTTGCTCAGACACCAACAGGAAAAACAACAACCGCAACCTCCCTGCTCGCAGCCAGAGCTGAAGCAGCACAGGGGGAAGCCGGCCAAGGCCACGCAGCCGCTCGGCTGCTCCCGGGAAAGGGCGCGCGAGGCTTCGGGGACCTGGAGCACCCTTGCGGCACATGGGCCTTTCAGGGAATGGTTTAGCTGAAGGGGCTCGACAACTTTTCCAGGCGTGTGCAAACAGACTGTTTGCAGGCCTGTAAATCGCTCACCTCCAGGCAGATTTTCTCAAGAACGGCGTAAGGTATAACCTACATGGGCCGATTTCCCAGCCAAACCCAAGTTCCACCTCCAAAGCAAAAAAGGTACGAGGGCGTGTCAAAAAGCAGCTGTGAAAATGGTTTAACACAGACAAAATGTTGTTGTCTTTTGCTTAACACACTCAACAACAGATGAGCTAGTTGGGCTGAATGTTGCACGGAAAGCGTCAGCCAATAGTGAGGAATCTAGCCCAGGGAATAAAGAGTCCCAAGGGTTAAAGTTGGAGAAAGTTACAAGCAACCAGTAGAGCTTTACAGTGGGAAGGGAAAGGGAACAGCCATGGCTACAACTCCCCGTATAATTATAGCCTGCCTCTTCCCCTGCCTCCCCAAAGAAGCTGTGCTTGCTCAGTCCCATCCTAATTTGGGGAAATAAGAACCGACTTCAAACAGCAATTACGCTATTAGACACCACCTTTCACAACACTGCTCCGAAAATCATCTGTATAATATTTTTGATCAGGTCTTCCACGTCCTTGCGTAATCACAGCAGGTACTTGCCTACCACCGCAGCGGAGGACAGTGCCACAGCTTTTGAGTGAAAGATGACGCGCAGGGTCAGTAAGTTGCCTACAGCAAACGAGAACGGCGCTTTTGCAAGAAAGCTGTGGAAGTAAACAGCTATGACAATGCTCCCACCCAACCTGCATTCTCATACTCTTGCACGTGTTCATTACGTATCACACTTGCTCCCCCAATCTTAGCACACAACAGGGTGGTGGAGGGGGAAGCGATGCCTCCAGCAACATGATTTCTAGCACCCTCTGGCAAAAATCCCCTCCTGAAGAGGTCACACCACCAGAGCTGCCCGAGGCAGGCAGGGATCCTCAGGTATCGAAGCGCTGTGAGGACAGTCGAGACTGGCGCTCGCCAGCACAGCCCGGAGCAGAGGGAGGGTGTGGCAGCGTCAACCCGGTCACAGGCCACGCGCTGTGCCAGCGGCACGCTCCCGTCAAACAACCGTTCCCTAGCGGGTACCACCTGAACCAGACCAGCAACACCTGTGCTGATCTTAAACCCTACCCTGAGCCTGGAAGTTAACCTGGTATTGAGAGGTCACAGGAGACTCCTCGCTCTGCGTTGCTCCAACAGGCACCAGCAGCTAGCCCCAAGAGATTGGTTTGCGCTTGTTCACATTTTAAGGGTGGAAAAACAGATAAAAATGGTGACCGTAGGATCCCAGGCATCGCACTAAGCCCGGCCCATGGCACCACCCTGAGCAGAGCAAACAAGCAATACAAGCAGCATGTTTATTACACTTAGGACGTAAACAGCAGTACGAGGTTCATCCCTACTGGCACTGCACATACTCATAACCACGACTTAAATACTACAACTGCTGCTGCTCAAGCATACAGAAAGCTGCTGAACTCCAGTGTCGCAACCAGACTACATGTGCAGCCATCTACCAGCGCCTGCCTGCACAACAGTCGTCCCGACAGGACTCACACAGGGCACTGTGCCTCGTGGGCTCCGAGCAGGACAGATCTGTTGTGCGCTGCACGAGGCTCCTGCACAGAACAAACACCACACTGCTTGCAACGACGCTCCTACTCACCCTACACGCCTGTGACCGACATGCAACAGCCTAGCAGAAGTTTCTCCTGAATTAAGAATTAGAAGCTTGAAGGAAAACCAGAACACGTCCGTCAGTGCCCAAGAGCCAGCTCACGCAGCCCGTGCCTCACGCAGCACCTAGCACCACCGCGGGCACGGGACAGCCACGCTCCGTGTCAGCTGAACCACGAGCAACGGAACCACACTCCAGCCCTTCTGAAGTCTGTTTTCAAACTCAAAGCACCTTCCGAACCAGACTAAACTAACAGTCCCCGCAGACCTGCGAGGCAGATGCCGGGAGCCGTGTCTGGCACATAGGACGGCAAGCGCTGGCACAATTGGCCACTTCACCCTTGCCCACAAGAGCGATTTACTGACCGAGCCGGGATCGCCAGGGCCGTTTCCCACTGCCAGCCCTACATTACAGCTCACTCCTTCCTCCCACACACACCTCCAAAGCACAACTAATTCCAAGTAAAGAAACGTGGCAGCAGTACTGCGTCCCTGTCCAAACAGGAGCTTCCACATGTCCTTCGGCAGCACCCTCTGGCCCTGGGACACTGTGGGGACACCGGGCTCTGGGAGTCTTTCCTCACCGGAACGCCTGGCCAGACACGAAGGCTGAGGCACCAGGACCCCATCC
>NW_009706780.1:29688-38545 GCF_000703405.1 Apaloderma vittatum | reverse complement strand
TGCACAGGGATGCTCCCCTCTCCCTGGATCCTAATTTAAACCCCATGATCCAGATGTAGGGGAGCAAAGGCATTTCCCTCTTCCACGCTTCCCCTCCTCTAGCCTGCTGCTATTTGGGCTCTTTTAAAAACATCAGGGACCAGCCCACCTGGTTAGCATGCCACAAACATTGACCTTAGCATCGCTTTAACAGACGCCAAAAAAAAGGTTTCAAACAGTTGTGGCAAAAAAATCTCCCCCTCAAGGAAAACTGTGTAATTTAAGAAGCTGCACTGAACAAAACAAATCCTAGAACTCCTGATTCGCTGAAAGGAAAATGCGTTGAGACTGGATGAGGAAATATCGTTACAAACAGAACTTTGCCATAAGCTTCCAGCATCCACCTACATCCTCTTCGTCAGTCAGTTCTTGCCAGTACTGCGCTTTATGTCCAGGTCTTGTATTGAAGTGAGAAATTATGTTTTGTTTGGTTTGTTTTTTTTAAAGCAGGGAATTTAGGTGGTGTTTAAGGACTATTTCAGCATCCTACAGAATCCAGCCGCGAAGAGGGAAGGGGCTCCAGCACTCACCTCCATCGAGGCTCCTGGAGGCTCGCTTACTCGCCGTCCGCTCGAACTGGGGAGGGGGGCGGTCGATCAAGGAACTCGCCTGCCTCGTCTGCGCCTGCGTCCGGCCGCTGTAGCGGAACTTGGAGCCCAGCGCCAAGAACCTGCTCTTCGGGATGGCCTCGGTGGAAGTCAGCCTGAAAAACCCCACGTCAGAGTTAAAAATCACACTTTCACAGCCAGGAAGCGGCAGGCAAAGAGAAATTCAAATACAAATTAAAGAAGTCTCTGGCACGCACTTGATGAACAAAACAACACGCACTAAGTATGAGCCCCACAGCTACGTGAGCCGGCAGACCTCTGTCTTATGGATCTTAGGAAGCAGAAGCTGCCTACGAATTTATTGCTATATAAACACTTAATGTCTCCACAACCATCTCGCTCCAATTTTTGTGAAACTCTAAGGGACACCGCAGGAGCACTCATTTTCAGCAGCTAATCTGAAGCATGAGCTACTCAAGGCAAACCTACCATTTCAAAAACCCACCTGAAAAACGTGTGATGTTCAACACATACTTTCCACAGCTTCTTTGCTGCCCGGTAACTTGGTAGCTTGAACCCAATTGTACTTTCATACTGTTCTTGCTGCAGAAAACAAAAGTGATTTAGGTATAGCAAGAAATAAATGTGGCAGGAGTCCAATCTCCAGCCCATCGACCTGTTCTGCTGCGGCACAAACGGCAGCTCAACTCGCTCCACAACGTGCAGGAGGAGCTCAGGTCTGAGAAAAGACATGGCGTGGCCACAAGCCCGGGCATTTCTGAGGGTGCGCCAGGATTTTGTGTGTCATGGGATTTGCAGCCATTCAGGCTCATCTACCTCCTGTCAGACTGCACAGCTGTGGGATGGGGTCAAAAATTCACCTCCCTGCAAGGCTGGGTCATGGCAGCTGAAGGAGGAAGAGGAGGGAAGAGGCAGATACCCACTGCAGCCTCTCTCTCCACCACGTTTCCAGCGACCAGCCTGCTCCGGGGTCTCTCTGTTCACAAGAGAAAGCATCAGGGCAGCAACTCCCTGACCTGCTGCAGTCTAAGTGAAAAGGTACGTCTGCATCTTTTTAATATTTTTTTAAATGAAAGCCAGACAAAGAGCCTTTGTCTTGACCTGCTTCTGAAAAAAAAAAAAAGGAGCTATTCCTCTCCCAATTTCAACTTCCTACTGGTCGCCTCTGGATGCTGGGAATACCAGGCGGTGCCAGGAGGTGGTGCTGGATGACACGTTGTTTAAATTGTCACCCGCCGGTTTATGGCTTCAGCGAGGTCAGTGGGATCTTCTTGAGCTTAATACCAAGGCCAGACCAGAAACCCTACAGAGAAAAGCTTCCTCCCTTTCCCTGCTTTGTGTTAGTGAAGCACCCACGTTGGCAGAAGGCAACTAAAGAAGACACGAGCTCAAAGAAGTCGAAACATACCTCCCCGGGCCGAATTTTAATGAAGAAGCTGCTTCGTTTGTAGGAAATCTTGAGGACTTTGGGCCAAGGGAAGCGGTTGATTCTCAGTTTATCTTTATAAACAAGAAGGCCACTGGAACAGACTCCCAGAGTGATATCCACTCCTTCCAAGTCCTGGGAAAGCAGATGAGGATTTGCGCAGTGCCGGGGTTACAAGTTCCAGGTCAACATTTGTCCTCCAATTACCCCTTTGGGTCTTCCCCCGAATCCATCTCCCACCACCCAGATCCCAGCTCCCAGGGCAGCCAGGGCTCTTCTGACAACCTCCTCCCTCCTGCTGACCCCTCCCGCGATGCTGTTTGCTCCAAGGGCTGCTCTGGAGTCTCTCCTGCATTTCTCCGAGCTCACCTTGCAGGGTCAGAGCCTTAAATTCTAAGTTCCTCAGAGCAAGGACCTGTCTACATCAGCACCTCTGTAAAGCTGCTTGTACAAATACAGAAGCAAAGCGGGAAGAATCACTTCTCTTACAACACTCACAACAGTGCTCGGGGCATTTCTGTTGTGTGTCTGTGTTTCTGCACCAGCAGCCAGCTCGTTTCCCCGATCTTTCTAATCAAGCCTCCTGGAACAGGTAAACTTGCTCCTGGAAGGGGCAGGATAATCCAGTCACGAAATCCCCATGTGCTGATTCTTACCTTGGCTTGGTGAAGGTCGACTCCGTACATCGACAGCTTTTTTGCATTCTCAAGAAATTCCAAGTCTGCTTGGGCTGGAGTCATGGACCTGAGGAAAGAGAGGAAGGGTTTGGCATCACCCGAACTGTTGCTTTTAGGAAGGGACAAACAACAGACTTGGCAAAACCATTAACTCATTAGATTTTCTTTCGCTCTCAACACAAAGAAATTGGTGCCCGGACGATGAATTATTAAATCGCTCTGGACGTGCACATTTGTGCTTTGAGACGTTCTCAAACGACAGACGCGCGGAGCTGCCCAGACACCAGGAAAGAAAGCGAGGAATGGGAACAAAACTCGATTCAGTGGAAGAAACACCGATTCAGCTGAAGGCAGAAGGTGACCGGTACTGTCCTCCCAGAGCTCCTGCCTCCATACCCCCCCCAACGCAGCTATTGTTCCCCAAACCAAACGTGAGGACAGCTGAGAGCCCTACTGGGGCAGAGCAGATGAACAAAACGTTTTTTCTGGGAGCAGATGGTGCCGTGACCGCGGGAGAGGCAACACAACACGACTTCGCTTAACAGAAACATCCTGATAATGGAGGCTATTAGCAGCGATATTGAAGAGCCCTCGTTAATAAGTGTCTGGTGTGGGAGGTAGAGCTAACAGCTCTGCCAGGACACAGGGCAGCTGGACACATTTCATCTTGTCCCCCTGCTTTGATGTCTTCCTCACCGAGCGCCCGGGCGCGACGTGAACGGAGGTTTTAGCGGTGGGAGACTGGGCAGACAAAGGACAAGCCCTGAGGAAAAAACCCGGCGCAGTTGCCACCTCCGACACGTGCCTCCCGCTTTGCAGGTAAAGCCGGAGCGCGGCTCAGCAGAGTCCTCCCCACTGAAAACCCTCTGATGGTTTAACATCCTCAGAATACGGACCCGGAATTAAACGGGTACAAATTGCTTCCCCCTGCATGCATGAGCAGATTAAATATAACTGCAGCCTATACCTTGAAGTATCCTAATGAAGCCATGAATAATTCAGCAACCTGTGCTGCCACTTACAGCCCGGCTAACGGCCTCTGACTTCCAAGTCGTGAAGCTTGTCAGCGGCCAAGTGCTTCTTTTCCCTCATTTCCTCTCCTCTCGGTGCAAATGGAGGAGAATCCATTTAAAATATTGATTCCCGGGGTGTTAATTGTAGCTTCGGTCACGGCCGGGGGCACACGGCTGCTCTCCTTCGCCTGCGAGAGGGTCTCGTCTTCGCTCTGTTCTCATGATTAGTGCATCAGGCAGCAGCTTTCACGGGTCAAGGGGTTGCGGGTTGAAGGGCTCGGGGATCACCAAGTGGATTTATGGGCTTTTTTTTCCTCCCCTCCTAAACCCCAAATGGTTTCTTGGGGGGTGCAGAAGCTGCCGCCTGGCAGCTCTCCGGGCCAGCCCGCTGCGCTGCGAGGAAAGAGCTCCCCGCACGGCTTCTGCGAGCCCAGCACTTGAGAGCATCGATGAAAACAAGCTCAAAATAAGGTGAAGAGAGGTTTGGTTACTGTAACCTTTTAACCTGGGAGGCTACAGGGTACAGGGAGAGACAAGGCTCAGCTCCCACCAGAATGCAATCCAAAAACTACATAGATCCCAAAGCAAAATTTTTAAAAAAAATATATAAAAAGGGCAACTTAAACCAATCAAACTTTGTATTTCCACATGAAATAAAACCTACTTTCACGCCTATACTGTTGAAGAAGAGCACCTGTTAATAAACAACTGCAGGACCCCACGTCTGCCTTCTAAAAAACACAGCTACTTCTTCACGCAGGAAAAAAGAATTCTGGCTTCTAGAAAGATTCTGTTATAAAGTATCAGATCTTTTTTGAAAAGCTGATGTCCTCGGTCGCTGAAAATTCACACCTTACTCCTAAAGCTGCTGTTGCCAGCATGAAAAAAAATGGTGCAGCAGGAAACCCAAAGTGTCCAACAGAGCTGGGGAAAACACCACAAATATTTCCATTATTTCCGGCTTCTGCGCACAAAAGAAGCCCTCCAGCCGCCCAGCCTTACCTGTATGATTTATGAAGCTCCACAACCTTCTCTTCGAGCTCTTTCGTCTGGTTTGGGGCCAATTTAAACTCGCTGATGTAATCCGGGCTGTGCAGATCGGGGTCGTAGTCTCCCAACTCGGACTGGACCGTGTAGGAGCCCAGCAGAGCCAAAGTGGCGAAGGAGCAGGGCAGCCGCCCCGTCACGATGTCTTGTCTGAGCTGGAGACACAAGTAATACCTGGGGGGCGGGGGAAAAGGCAAAATCCTATTTACGGCGAGCGCAGAGCAACCGAAGAAACTCAAGGATCAAAGAGAATCTCTTTTTTTGATGTCACTGGTGAACGCGGCGTGATGCCCGTTTCTAATTTCCACCCACGTTTTTACTTATGGGGTCACAGCAAAGAGTGTGGGGGACAGGAGGACTTAAGGTCACCTTCACTCTGGAAAGGATACTTATGATCAGAAAACCTTGGTTTTAAATAAAACCTTATTTTTCTATTCAAACATAAGCCAGGATTATACAGGACACTGCTTCCACACATGGACTTCAGCAGCGAGCGGGAGCATTCACTGAAAACCAACAAACAAAACCCTCTCCAAACCATGAAGGCATCTGATCTCCTTGTTGAAGGACGGAAAAACACCCAAATGTTAAAACCTGCTATCTAACATTCCCTGTTTTGCTGAGGAAGGCAGCAAGAGTCTCAGGTAATTCACCTGGTTATGTCCTCTGTCAGCTGCGCAGGATCCGGTGGATAAAACTTGACGTTGAAGGTAAAATCCCAGGGGCCTCCTGCAATTGCAAAGAAGAGGTTGAGAAAAAGGGACCTGACAGCTTCGGGATAGTCAGTCCCCCAGCGAAAGCTGGGAATATTCAATCTGATCTTCAAAGATCAGACCATAACGCTGATTTTAAGACTGCTCGTTCGCACGGCTCACCGCTGCTCAGCTGATCGTTTCGTTCCCAAGAGCTAAGATAGAAGCAGGAGAAAACAAAGCAGGGCAGGTAAATGCACGTGGATAAACCACAACTTGTGGTACAAAATTAAATGCGTTGCCGAGAGGCTACATTAATCATGTTTTTTTCATTGATTGAAAAGAAGGCTTCACAAAGAGAGGTCAGGCGTGCGCTCTAAGTTAATGAATTGGTGCTGCTTTATCGCTCGACCCAATTTTCCAATTTCGAGTAAAGAGCAGATGCGCTCCTTCCCTCCGCAGCCTAAGGGCCAGACCGTGGTTTAAACTCAGCACAACACCAGCATCAACCTCCAGAAGAAACCGAGACAAGGAAGAACTTTCCAAGTCCAGACCTAAACGCTTGAACGCGGCTTGTTGCAAACCTTGGAGAGCATCGTCGAGCATCATCACACCTCGGACCGGCGTTTACACGTGGTGTGGACAGCCTAGGTGACACCACTCCCTCCTTTTCTCAAAAATAAACGTGTTTACCCGCAGAAAAAAGTCCTGACTGACCCATCAAGCACCCAAAGTCATTTTCCCAGTTAAACTCGCCCCCTCCTGCCCGCTGTGCCCTTCAACGCTAGTTCAAAATTATATTTATTTCGGAGAGAGAAGCCAGCCCTGCGCTCAACCTGAGCAGAGATTTACGGCAATCTCAAAGCAGGGAAGAGGGGACACGTAGCACGCGTGGATTTACTTCTTATGCAACGCCATCGCCGGGATTAAAGGCGAGGCGTGTTGTTTTCATCACGCTCGCTTCAAAACAAGTTATTCCGAGCAGATATTTTAGGTCGCGGAGGTCACCTGAGCTAACACCCATGGGCGTGCACACATGGGTGTTCAACATATATTCAAAAAACTCAAATAATTTGCCATCTCAGGGGATCACACTCCACAGCAGGTTGCTTGTTACACTTAATGAGCTGAATTTTGCCGGAGCAGCTCATGCCCTTCACCCCCGTCCCGTTATCAATTCGAAGAGAAGCTGGGAAGAGCAGGAGCTTTTCCTATTCCCGTGGCATCTCTCCCCTGCTCTCTACTTAATGACACGCTCTCTTCTGCGCTCCCCACCAAAAGCATACGTAAGATGGTGTTTTAGTTCAAAAAAAGCAGTATTTTACTTTTGAAAAGTAGGGGTTTGCTTCCAAAAAACCAGTATTTTACTTCCAAAAACCAGTATTTTACTTCCAAAAAACAGTATTTTACTTCCAAAAAACCAGTATTTATGTTCCAAAAACCACTATTTTACTTCCAAAGCAGTCAGACTTGTTCCTGAGAGGAAATAAAAGCCTCTCGAGTTTATTTAGCTTTGACAGCGCCCTCATCTTGAACTAATCCAGTCCTAGCAGACCTTCAAATACAAGTCTGGCGAGCATCTGGCATTTGCCCTGATACTACTCGAGTCACTCAGCATTTGGAGCCCAAAACAACCTCCGAATCCATAAATTCTGTGCGGGCTCTCCCCGTCTGCCTTTGGGATTTAAACAATTCCCACAGACACCCATTTCCCAATTTCCAAAAGGGAGCATCCCGCGGTAGCACCCCCCCAACCTACTCCGTTTTTCCAAAGAAATTACATTTTTTTCCTAAATCTAGAGCATCACTAAGTACTTAAGAAGAAGGGAAAGGATGCCCAGGCTGCTTGAAGTTGTGCTGACTTCCAGAAACCCTCATCTTGAACTCTCACCCATCCTTGGACCTCCCCCGGATCGGCCGCCGAAGCGACACTTATTTTGGGAAGAGGGGAGAAAGAACCCGCACCCACACGAAAAATTCCATCTACTCACCATGAACCTGTTTTTTTATTTCTTTGGCAGGATCCAGCCACGTCTGTAAGAGGATAAAAACATCCACAGTTTAACAGATGTTCCAGAAACACCACGGAAAACTGCAAATCGCTAAAAATAAGAGCAAAACAACAACAAAAAAAAGACAACATTCGACACCAGCGCAGCCATGGAAACTAGAGATGGGGAATTTTTCACAAGTGTTACTCCAGCCTGCAATCTCGGCGGGTGCGTTTCCAGCCTTTCAGCCCCCAGGTATTCATAGGGGAGGCTTAAGGAACAGGAGGGGGGGAAAAAAAATAGGAAAAAAAAATAGTATATTAGGGCTGCAAGCACACCGCAGCAGGTACGGTCACGGCCACATCCAGCTACGAGGGGCACTTGTGCAACACTTTGTTTTTCCCAGATCTTTTAAAAAGGAGGCAAATAGCACGTTTGCATTCATTTTAGCCCCCCCGGTCTCCATATTTAGCCCAGCCAGACCAAAGACTTTCTATTCTTAGTGGTGGTTTTTAATGACTGAATCACCGAAACACAAGTGAAAACAACCCATCGCTGGGGAAGGCTGGAATCTTTCACAGCAGCGTGACATAAACTCCGTCTCTTTTAAGTATGACTCAAGTTTCTAGTAATTATCTCCGCTACAGATTTAGAAATATATCCTTCCCCCCGCTCCCCGCACCTCTGTAATTTGGGGTTTTGTGGGATGCTGGTGCAACTTAAGCCTCAAAACAACAACTGCTTTTGCCAGCACGGTCTCAGCGAGTCCTGGCACGTCAGGTTCCCTTTGCAGAGATCAGCATCTCTCCCATCGAACGTGGTACCAAGAATCCTCCTGGAGAGGCTACGTGAAACCACCTTCTTCATTTTCCCGAGCCCGGGGCAGGATTTGGTCACCAAGGTCTCTCGAGGTGAGGGAATTAACTCATTGAATCCTCCAAGCTAATCTGCCCTGACCAGAAGGACACGTAACTTCATGGCAGGGCGACAGCGATACTTAGGTTTAATCTTATCTTTTTTCTACGCTTGCCCCTCTAACCTATAAAACCGGGGACACAAAACCCGTATGTAGGGTGGACGTGCCTCCCGCTGCCTTTTTGGGGTGACAGTTCCAAGCGCAGCGGCGTCTCTCCGCTCGTTGGTGCGGTGGCGAGGGCCGGCTCTCGGGGCGCAGTCACGCATCCTCGTTTTTCTGACCCGGCGGCCGGGCACAGCCATCCACGGCACTTTTATCCGCCCCAGCTCACGGATCAGCTGGAAACAATCCTCCCTTTCAGAGGAGCGAGCTCCTTCGGCGCTGGCCGGCCGCTCTGCTCATCGTCACCCTTTGCTATCCCCAGCCGGGAAACTTATCATCCCCCAGGAAGATTTATTTCCTAAATATCAAGGTGGGAAATGGCAGG
>NW_009706780.1:27377-29559 GCF_000703405.1 Apaloderma vittatum | reverse complement strand
GAGATGGGAGCTTCGGATTGCAAATTTTAATGGAAGTTAATCCAGCAAGGTGCCAAAACATATATATGAATAAATAAATAAAGAGCCTAGAATGATGTTTTTCTCCATCAGAGCAAACCAGACTTACACACACACACATTCCTCCCCTCTGCAAGCTCAATAAACAACTAGAGTAAAAAAAAAAAAATAAAAAAGTCTAGGCTACGTACCTGGAAGCAAATTTCACAGACAAGAAAACAGCAAGAACTAGAGACAGCAAAATAAACCCAAGACAGAGCTCTACCTGCCTCAAATAGCAACGGGGTGATATCCTGCCTCTGCATTAAAAATTCACACTTGCAATTATTAAGTATTTAATAAGAAATGTCTGTCAGCCATGGTAACCCAGCCTGTATTTGATTGCTGCAGGTGAAATATGGGAATAGTCAGGATGGAGACCAACATAATTGGTTTAAAAGACATAAAAGAGGGCCTTTGGTTTCCGTTTAACGCATTCTTGCCCAGCTTCATTAAACAGAGCCTGAGCAACTGCTTGAGTTAATGCATAACCAAGGGTTTAAAAGATAAGACACCCCTTGAACCTAACGAAACAAAGCCTTAAACTGAAACCATGTGAGTAAGAGCTTTGGTATGAAGTCACACGTGTTCTCCCGACTCAGCACGGCTCTGGGTGGCTCTGACTAAACCTTACAAAAAACGCCACCAGTGCTAGGGCAGCCTCACTTCTTGGGCTACAGCTTTCCACATCAGTGGCATCATCTCATAGTAAATTAATCCAATAAATTATCTCCAGGTGACAACCTAAGTTCATGTAGCGTTTTTTTTTAACTCCAATCCACGCTCCTGTAGTCATTTATTCACAATTTCTGCCTCCGGGATGATCCTCTTTGTCTTTTTTGGGGGAGGACACCAAATGGGGACAGCATGAGGTCCCCAGGAGAGATGACTCCACCTGAGAACAGGACACCAGGTGCCAGCAGCTGCTTACCCGGGAGGTCGGCGTGTCCCATATGGACAAACCGAAGTAGTCCTCTTCCAGGAGATTGAGGTGGTCGCAGACTTTTTTAAGCAGATCCTGCCCCTTGGCGTGTTTCTGCAAACAGACAAAAGAAATTCGGTTGGACGGGCTGGCTTGGTTTGTTTTTTATTTGCCTGCCCTCATCCACGGGAGAGGGGAGAAAGAGAAAAAAAAGGGGGAAAAAAAGAGTCCTGAGGAGCTCCAAATCAGATCTCCTGGCTGTTTCTGAGCATCCCTAGGGGAAAGAGCATCAAAAATTCAAACTGGAGAGGCAATGGGCACTGCAGCAGGGCGGCTCCATAAACACGGAGGGGTTCTGTGAGTTTTCCCTCCCAAGCCACAGCATCCCCCCCCAAGCCACAGCAAACTGAGCTCCAGGATGTCAGAGACCTCGAGCAAAAGATGATCAATGTGGCGTGTGAAACGTGAGGGTCACCGAGAAACAGCAGCTCAGGCCAAAAATCGCCATTCCCGCGGCCTTTTCATCAGCCCGACCTGCTGATGGAACCCAGCCCCTCCAGCTCCACCTTATGCACCCCAAGCCTGGGGGCTTCTTGCCTCAAGAAATACGCTTTTAACCACTCAGACTCCTTTTTTTTTTTTTTTTTGCTCCCCTCAAATCTCGCAGAAGTGAGCTGGCCCTCGGAGCAGACAGCCTTTTAGTCCAAAAGCAAATAAAAGAACACATCCCCGAGGCACAGGACTGCGGTCATCAGAAGCGGTTAATTCTCTTGGAGGCTCTGCTAAACAAAGAAAGCGCGGTTCTAGTGACGCAAAATAAGCTTTATTAATGCATCACTTGTGGCCGCATCTCTCCTTTTAGTTATATTTGCATGGCAAGCGATCCAAGACCAGAGCCTCGCTTTATTCCAGCCCTTCGGCTGGAAGGTGCTCAGTGCACACACACAGGTCACGGAGCGCCTGTATCAGCCTGGATATTGCTTAAGCACTTCACAGCCATAGAGGAATTAAAAACCCTCCGCGGCCGTCAGCTGGAAAGGATGCCTGAAAGAACTTTTTGTCTCGGATCAAGGTGTCTGCACTGGTCTTTGCCGACATCTTTGCAATTCCTTCCAAATTAAGCCTTAATTGCTGGAGTGAGGTTTTACTGGCATTCAAGCCACGGGTACCTGTCAAGTCCAGAGGGTCTACAATTGCTCTACA
>NW_009706780.1:20116-27003 GCF_000703405.1 Apaloderma vittatum | reverse complement strand
AGGACCAACCACTCCACCGCCAGCAGCATCCGCAGGCATCGCCGCCTCCAGCGTTTTCGGGGGGGATGGCTTCACCCTTGGGGGCTCCACACAACATCCAAGCTCCGAGCTGATCCCCGGCAGCGCGAGCAGCCAGGCCGTTACACAAACGTTACACGCTGACCTACTTGCCCAGGATCACCCAAGGTAACCGCTTTCACAAGGAGCCCTGCGCCCAGATCCCCTCTCCTGGCCCATTTAGCCAGCGGGACCGGGGAAACACAAGCTGATGGAAGTCTGCTGGGATGCTAAGTACTGGATTATTAATATTCTGGACAAGTACTTCAATACTGAAATGAGGATTTCTGCTAGCTTTTTATTGCCCTGACAGCATGAGAGCCCTGTGAGAGAGCGCGCAAAATAAAGCGGAAGAAAAGCTCCCAGATGAAGGGGTTTGCAGGGCTGGAAGTCAACATCATAATTTTAAGTTGTTTACTGCAAATACACTCAACCGCCAGCGAAACGCAGCGTGGTTTCCTTTACATCCGAGCTCCAGGAGTTATGTCAGCCAGCAGCCCGCTAGGTGAATAGAAAAGCACAAATAAATGTGACAATCCATTTTATCCAAAGGGAAGGGGCAAAAGATCCTTTAGATAATCCCAACCAAACACAACAGCGTAACCTAGCTGGGATACAAATAAGAGAGAAGATGAACAGCGAGTAAGATAACTTTTTTTTTTTTAAAACTTCCCCCCTCCTTTACAAAGCAAGGCACCTGGAAATTGTAGAACAATTTAAAAAAGAGACTCCTAGGCACCCAGAGATTTTTACAACACACTAAACGAGCTGTTTTAGCTTACAGCAAGATTGTTCTGCAGCAAAGCCTGTCATGTAACTCACCGGCAGCAAATTAGGCCCCTATTAAATCGTGTTTGTGGTGATTTTTCAAGGGGAGGAGAATGGAGAGGGAAAAGAGGCGAAGCAGAAAACAAAGTCCACAAGTACTTACATCCACAGAGCACTCAAAAATGGTGTCATCCAGCAAGACGACTTTGCAGTACATGTTTCTGTGCCTTTTTACTGCTTTCTGGGCAGCTTTCAAATCCTTCTCCGCTTTGGTCTCCGGCGTCTCTTGTTTCGGCTCTGGCTTGGCGTGCTCCTCCTTGGCTTCCTCGCCTTCCTTCTCCCCGAGGTCTTTGCTCTCCGGCTCCTGGTCCTCCCTCCTCTCCTCCTGTGCAGGCTGAAACCCCCACATCGCCCAAGTTGCAATTTTAGATGTGTCAAGCAAAGGAAGAAAAATAAAAATCCCCATCCCATGAGACTGTAGGGCTGGGATCTCACCCCAGAATTAGTTATCGAACTTAAACGTGCAACCCGGGACCTGGAGCAGCAGCTCGGGTCAGGAAAGTAACGATGTTCATTTTTAAAGCCCTTTGAGTTGTTCTCGAGGCTTCATTTAATAAAAAATTAAGGAAAGGGTTGATTAGAGGAATCAGGGCAGATTGCATCAAGCAGATCTTCATGGTCTTAACAACAGCACCCTTTGGGCTGGTGAGTTTTTCCCTCCTGGGTCAGGCACCCACTTGCCACCCTGGGTGCCGCACTGGCCCCCGGTACAACCACAGTGGCATTAAAGGAGGGGGTCAGCACTGAGTTTTCTTGCTCAGTTGTTTACTGAAACGCTTTTCGAGCCAGTTTAGCTCACGAAAATAGCAGAAAGAAATGCAGTTTGGGGACAGGAGGAGGAAGGAAGCCGGATTTTTCGTTGGGTTGGGTTTTTCCCTCCCCTCCGCTGCCATTTCAGCAGGTTAAACGAGTTCACGGCTCGCTCCGACAACTGCTGGAAGTGGCTCGGCGCAGCCGGAGCGCGCAGCCGCGGCAGAGGAAGAGCCAAAACCCTGTCTTGTCAGCCCATCGCATCTCATGAAATCACACCCAGGCACAATCCACACGGAGGTATTTAAAAACTAAATAATGTCCACAAGCTGCTGACTTCTGTTCCAGCAGGGCCGGGACAATCGGGAGCAGGGAATCAGTCAAAGCTCGTAATGCCCGTGGGTCAGCATTTATCAAACAGGCAGCACCCTCGCGAATGCTTGCGCAGCAGAAATATCTGCCGAGTGTCACAGTTCAAAAAGCCACTGACGTTGACCTAAAATAAGAACTAGGGGGGGGAAAAAAAAAGGGAAAAAAAAAGGCACGAACGCTTCGTCTGAAACAAGCAGACCCTGGTGAAGGAAGGCTGAGGGTCCACGCTCACACGCGCTCAGAAGCAGAAAATCGAAGTTCAACAGAGACACAAATCATGCATTTGTCCTTGAAGACGCAATTTCTGGGCTGAAATTGCATGAAAAATTACCAGCCTCTTGCCTTCCTGCTAATCCCAAGCCTCAGAGCTAAAAAATCACGAGCAGGGGTCATCCCGTGATTCTCCCAGGCTCAGAAATTTGAGAGAAGACAAAGGTGTCACCTACCTTCTCTGTAACGTTGTCACTTGAAGGATTTACAATTACTGCCTGCAGTTGGCAAAGCTCTAACATTAAGAATTGCTCCAAAAGCTGTAAGTAACACCTCTCTGGAGCCCACTCAAAATTTAGGGCAGTAGGGTAAGGAATTCAGGTTTTACCACGAACGCTCAATGACTCCAGCAACACACACAGAGGAACGAATCCTCACCCTGGGGACCAGTGAGAGAGGGCATCCGACACCCCGAACCAACCACCAACTGCACCTTTGTGAATGTCTCCCCATGGACGTCTCTGCTTCTGCTCTTAAAACTTAAAATTTTGCATGAAAAATGACCTTGGTTGTAAAGAGGAGACATCAGACGGCTACATGGGGCTGGGCTCAGCCCACGTGCTGTGCAGAAATCCCTGTCTACACGAGGCATAAGCAGAAAATATCTGTATTTGGCAGGCTCAGCACCAGCCCGGACCGAGCAGATGACCAGGTCGTGAAACGCCACGCTCGCACTCCTTGAAGCTGAAGGAATCCTCTTCCCAAATCCACGTCCTCTTGCAATCTCCACCCGAGGCCACTTACCCACCTTTTCACCCTGCACACACCGAGGACATCCCCAGGGGCAACCGCTCTGTCACGAATTATGGATTTGAACCCCGGTTCTGCTGTGGCTCCCCACGGCACAGCAGAGCAAAGAGCCACCACAGGGCGTTTTAAGCGATGCCCTGATGTGTGAGCACAATTTTGGGAGCAGGTACTTCACAGACCGGTTTGATACAGGAATGCAAGCGGGGGAAGGACACGATGCACACAGGGGGCTGACAAGAGCCCTTTTAGCATCTCCCGAGTTTTTCTGATCAAGTTTAACACGCCAGGGCACGAAGCTTGTCAAGTTTTGGCTAAAAAAAGACACGTTTTCAAGGCCAGAGGGGAGCACTGCACACAGAGCAGGGTTTTTACCTGTGTCTCCGCGCTGCTTAAGGAATGGAGATCCAGCGACGGATCGGTTTTGAGCTCAGGCTCAGGAGCTGCAATCGGGGCTTTCACCAGGATGTCTTCATCGGGGCTGGCTCCTAAGCCTGGCTCCTTCTGGTCTCCTCCCGCCTCTTTAGGAGCATCACTGTCTTTGTCCTCTTCGGACACCTGAGACTTGGGCCTCCTGAGAAAGGACGAGAAGAGGCGGGAGAGACCCCGGCCCTCGGAGGTACGTCGCTCCTTCTTGCTCTGCTCCTCGTGCGTGGGCGTATCGCCGTTGGAGGCCTTCTGCTTCTGCCCCGCCACGGGCTGTCCCTCCGACGGCTGCCGGGCCCCTTCCTCCAGGGAAGCCTCTTGCTTTTGTGTTTCAGCAGCTCCTTCCTCCTCCTTGGTTTGCTGCTGCTCCGAGCTGTCGGCTTCTGCCGCTAAACTCTTCTCTGTTGTCATGATGGTGCTGGAAGAGAGGTGGGAAAGGTCTCAATCAAGAGCGTTCCAACACTCAAGCCCGCGTTGAAGCTACTGAAGCACAGACA
The DNA here is from genome assembly GCF_000703405.1 of Apaloderma vittatum. Classification (NCBI taxonomy): domain Eukaryota; kingdom Metazoa; phylum Chordata; class Aves; order Trogoniformes; family Trogonidae; genus Apaloderma; species Apaloderma vittatum. The sequence continues at coordinate 23,056 of NW_009706780.1, read as the reverse complement.
CGCTACATTCACCAGCCACACCACCCCGTCTGCCAGCTCCAGCCTACAAACTCATCGAGAGGAAAATCAGTCATTTTGCTAAGGTTTGCTTGGATAGAAACAGCTCTATCGACGTTTGCCCATGCTCCTTCCACCATTTGGACAGCGCCAACTCCAAACCGCCGGCACAGGTCTGCAGCCTGACAAGAGCGAATGATGCAAACACGGAACCGAGATTAGGGAAAGGGGAGGAGGCGGCACAGGGGCGTGCTCCTTCTCCTCCTCCAAGACCCTGCTCCCCTCTGGCAGCGGGAGCAGAGCAGACGAGAACCACCAAACCGTTCAGGGTTGGAAAAGACCTTTAAGGTCATCAAGCCCAAACGTACGAGGACGTGACCCGGCAACCTTCCTCCTACCGCCCCATGCCAAAAGCCCAGGTGGGCTGCGACGGCTCGTGGCATCACCACATCCCTCTCCGCCACCACAACCGGAGGGAGAAACCTGCCCAAGAGTCAAAAATCGCACGGCCACAAATGTGAACAGCCGCTCGCTTCTAAATAGCCCTGCAAGAGGCCACAGATCCTCACCGTGAACTCAAAAAGGGGTCAAGGTTATCTAAAGATGAGGAACCACACTGCTGCTCTGCCCGGGACTCATCAGTGTCCATCAGCCACGTCGATCTGCGCAAGGCAGGGCTGGTGGAGCCGAGCAGGCTTCGGGATTCGCGAGGTCTTTGCAAACGCACCCTGGAAAAATGTGAAATGAAAAGGCTTCCAAACAATCTCCGTAACGGAGAGCAGATTTCTTCAGAGCCTGCCCTATTAAGCTGATGCAATGTTTATTTCAACTTTAGCCTGGGCTGTTGACACAAAAAGATGGAAATCACATGAGAAGAATATCTATTTAAGGTATAAAGAGGACCAAAATAATCATGCTTTAGAGAGGATAGAACTAATCTTTGTGCGTTGCATCACATGCAGCTGCAGCAATAAATTGCCACTGCTTACCCAGAGCAAATAGCATATAATCCAATATGCCTTTCAATCCCCCGGCCCAAGCCTCGGCGTACAAACAGTTGCTCAAAATACATACGTAAAACCAAGAAACATTTCGAGATTTCACCCTCCTACATATTATTGCATTCAACAATTTTAATTTAACTCATCCCCACTGCCAAAACAACCAGAGTGCTTGGAAGAGGAAAGTCCTCCCAGCTCTTCCCTCGCGTTTAATGCGAAAGCTTAACGTTGCTCCTAATGCTGTGGGTTAAAATGAAGCAGCGTTAGAGACGTTCCGTGAACTTTCTCCAGCAATGCAAATTTTTTCGAGGTTTGGTTTAGTTTGGGGTTTGTTTTGTTGTTGTTGCTTGGGGGTTTTTTTTGCAAGGAAGGCTTTTGGGAAAGCAGGGATGAGACCCCACAGGGTCTGTGCTCCCCTCAGAGCGGTGTCAGGCTTGGGACAGGCTCCCTGACCTCTTTTCACTTGGACGTAGCCCCACCAGCCAGCTTTGGAGATGGGCTGCAGGGCTCCTTTTAGCCCGGTCTCCTACCGAAGCCAGGTTTGCCCTACACACCATCTCCTCATCAGCTGCTCTGGGTTTCCCCAAATCCAATTTCTGGGTTTCTCCAGACCCGATTTCTGGGTTTCTCCAAACCCGATTTCTGGGTTTCTCCAGACCCGATTTCTGGGTTTCTCCAGACCCGATTTCTGGGTTTCTCCAAACCTGATTTCTGGGTTTCTCCAGACCCGATTTCTGGGTCTCTCCAGACCCGATTTCTGGGTTTCTCCAAACCTGATTTCTGGGTTTCTCCAGACCCGATTTCTGGGTCTCTCCAGACCCGATTTCTGGGTTTCTCAAGACCTGATCTCTGGGTTTCTCCAGACCTGATCTCTGGGTTTCTCCAGACCTGATCTCTGGGTTTCTCCAGACCTGATCTCTGGGTTTCTCCGAGCCTGCACTGGCACCTGGTGCACCAAAGACATCTCAAGGCCCCGTGCCAAGCAGACGCAGAGGTCAACAGTTGGGCTCGATGTTCTTAAAGGTCTTTTCCAACCTAAACAATTCTTGATTCTATGTGCAGATAACCACACTGCGTTGGTTCTCCTCCCCCAGCGCTTTGCTCAGAAGAACGGGACAGCTTGCCATAGCACAACCAAGGCAGCAAGAGCACCTGAGGGCAATTCTCCAAAACGCTGTTGAGTTGGGCATTATGTCACTTCCCCAGAAGTCACATAATCACAGAATGGTTTGGTTTGGAAAGGACCTGAAAGATTGGAGCAGGTTGCTCCAAGCCCCATCCAACCTGGCCTTGAGCACTTCCAGGGAACTGGAACACAACTGATGGATCTTTCAAGGTCCCTTCCAATCCTTCTGGGATTCTGTGAGAAATACTTCTTCTGGCAGGAGTTTGCTTTTGCAGGATTATCACAGAACAGGCTCCACGAGAAAGCTGCAAAATCACTGAATCATTCAAGTTGGAAAAGACCTTTAAGATCATCGAGTCCAACAGTTAACCTGGCCTACCAAATTCAAGTTAAAGGAAATCAGGTCTACCAAATTCAAGTTAAAGGAAAGGCTGTGGGAGATATGGGCAGCACCCAGCTGGCTCCCACCACCCCAACATCCCCGCAGAAACATCAGCCAGGAGGGAAAGCAAGTCCAACTCAACCACCCATGAGACACGAGAGCTCTTAGACCGAGGATTTGCCACCCACTGAGCACACGCCATAGAGCGAATATCAAACCGGCAGGGGGAGGGATGGCTGCCAGCTCGCCGGGCCAGAATTGAGGTTACTACTGGTTTAAACTGAGGTTACTACTGGTTTAAACTGAGGTTACCAATGGTTTAAACTGAGGTTACCACTGGCGGAGCAGAGCCGGAGAAGGATCGCAGCGCACGTGGGGTCAGCGGCTGGGTTCAGTGCTGAGGAGGCTGTGAGCTCACGCGGGGGTCACAGGGC
>NW_009706780.1:18731-20003 GCF_000703405.1 Apaloderma vittatum | reverse complement strand
ACCCCGCAGCCAACGCACCCTCTCAGTGCCTCTCCAAAAAACTCCTGGAGACGTGACAAGGTGGCACAGGGGGCGACGGAGCAGGTCCAGCCAAACGCAGATCACTCCGATCCCGGGACCGACCCCCGGGGCGAAGCTCCCGAGATCCTGGCACAGACGCACAGCGAGACCGTCGCACCGTGAGCACGGGACACTGGCGAGCACCCTTTTGCAGCAGCTGCCAGAGCAGCCTGCTTTGTAGTTGCTTCCCACTGTGTTTGTTTTGAATAAATGCATCCATAAGAACCGTTATCAAAATACACAACATGGGAAGCGTGGTGCTCTCAAAATTAAAAAGGCAGAAGGGAGGCTCTCGAGATGACGGCTGCGGGGAGGGCAGAGCTGAAGAGCTGCTCTTATCAGCCGCCGTAAACGTGAGGGACAGTCCACAAACAAACATTTCCTCTGGATGCAGTTTTCTCTCTTCAATTACGCTACGGGAACAAGAAATGTTTACTTGCTTGGATTTCAAAGCCTCAGTGTCGGACCTTTTCCCAGCACGGGGAGGTGATGGTGACGAGTAAAAATCTCCGCATCCTTCCTCCATCCCTAGGGAACAGTCTCTCGGCGCAGGCAGGTGCCCTCGGCAGGGCTAGGGACGCGGAGACGGGCACGTAGGAGCCCTTCCCAGTCCTTCCCAACAAACACTGAACAGCAGCAGCCAGCCCCAGTAGCTCACTGGTGGCAAACATCTTGCCGCAAGCTGCAAGATCCAGGCGTGGGCTCACGGCTGCTTCCCTCCCTTTGAAGTTTTGTGTTCAGAAATGGTTTCCTAAGCTCTTGACAGAAAGCAAAAGAGATGTAGAAGCGAGCAACATAGGCGAGAGGCCGTATTATTTTTTTAAAAAACCACCTTTGCTGCACGGAGACGTTTGCTAAGCCATGGGTTTGTTTCCAACCCAGACCAGGGCAGGGGCGACACAAAGAGCGAGGTTCCTGCTCCTCTTCAACTCCTTCTTTGGAGAAAGGACTGCCCCCAACCAAACCACAAGCAGGTTTTCATCTCAGATTAAATGTTCTTCCATGACTAGGGCACAAAGCAATTCTGCAAGTGCCCCGGGAGCTCCCTGGACGCTGCAGGAGGATGCTCTGCTCTTGCAGGAGCACCCCAGTCACGTTGCTCACCTCCTGCTCGGAGCTGCCACCTCGGAAAAGCTGGATTTGGGGGTTTTTTTTCAGTAGAAGGTGGGGGTTTGATGCTGTAAAAGGCAGGCTCCTCACAAGCGTAGTGTA
>NW_009706780.1:16449-18643 GCF_000703405.1 Apaloderma vittatum | reverse complement strand
AGTTCAAGTGTGTATTTACATTGAAGCATTTTTAAGAGCATCCTGCTCCAGACAAGACGCACCAGGACGCAACAAGAAGAGAGTTAATTAAGCACACCCAGAGAAGGCAAAAGAGGCTTCTCCACCCTGCGGGGACCCGCCTGGGGGGGAGACCTCCCCACCCACAGCATCGCCCTTCGCCTGCACCACACCAGCCCCCAGGAGAGCACCCCGACCCCCTGGGCTCCCACAGCACCTCGGGGGAGGAAGGGAGAGCCCCGCACACCTCACCTCAGAAGGTACCAGCATCTCTGAACACCCAGTGTCATTATACTTAGAAGCATAACAGCTCATTGCTCATCCTGTTCCCAACGCCCACGGTTTGATCCGACACTAATTAATACCTCGTGAGTTTAGCTAAACTCAGTTTCAACCCCGCGTGCGGCGCTCTCGCGGACGTCGAAAGGCGACTGCCCTCCGAGTCAAGCTGCTCCCCTCTTCCAGCCCGCACAGACGCACGATTCATCCGAAATACATATTTTTGGGGAGCTCTACAGACCCCAGCGGCTCCCTCTGAAGAAGCCCTTCAAGCCCAGAGGACGCCTGGGCTCCCTGAAGTTGCCAGTTAAGTGATGGTGTGTTAAGAAATAACGATAATGCTCGTTTGGGTTGTTTCTGGAAAGCTACAGAGGCTCAAAAAACCACTGATATTGAGATACGTGTCTCTCACTGTCGCCTACCTGTCGGCGTGCTCCAGTCTCTCTTCTTTAGGCTCACTAATAAGCACAGTAGCAATAAAATCTTAACTTATCCCCGCTTCCAAGCCTGGAAAAATGATTTATAGCTTGTGCCACAACTGACATTTCCCAGTGGCTGAGTCTTTCAGAGAGAGAAGAAGAAGGACTGTCCACCAGGAAGGTTCATTTCTTGGAAAGGCGAACGGTTTCCCAGCGATGCTCAACGCCAGATAACGGTGAGCGCGCTGCTGGAACAAACTGTCTCGCCCTTCTTACCCCAAAATGCGTGGCTTCACCAAATGCTACTGCTACAGCAAGAGCTGGAAACAGTAAGAGAGAAATTTCTGCTAAAAATAGGCAAAAAAGAAAAGTCAAATAGTTTCAGCAACAGCGTGGGGTTTTTTTTTAAAACACATTCCTTCCCATTTCATAATGTGTGTGAAAAGCACACAGCTCACCAGGGAAACTGCACAGAACGTCGCTCTGAAATAGATAGCACGGGCTGAAAATTCTGGTTTTTTTCAAGATCTGGTGCACGTGCAACAAAGCTGCGTCTGTGGGTGGGAGAGGAGGAAACAGTCACCTCCACGAGCAGGACTCGCCCTACGCGCGTTCGAGTTACGCGTGATTTTTACTACAGTTTAAAAAAAAAAAAACAGCAGAGAGCTGTTTGCTCGGGGGTTTTAAACCAAGAAATTCCAACGCAATAAACTAAACCTCTTGAGAGGAAATCCAAACCGCTTTAACATACTGTAAAGCACCAGATCCTTTCAGAATCGACTTAATGTATTTTATTAGACAAAAAATCAGCGTCAGCATTTGATAACCCCCGTCAGAATCAACACGCGTCGTCTTTTTGTGTCGGCGCTTTGGGTCCTGAACAAAAGGGCTGCTGCAGCCTTTACTTGGGAGGGTAACAAGAGACTTCAGGAACCCTCATCGAACGGGAGGAAAAATAAACCACCCGACACAACCCAGATGGCACATTACAACCGCCCGGATTTAATTCTCACTAGACCAGCCCTCGTAATCTACTGTATGTCAGCAGCACCGTGCCCCTCTTTCATCTTCTGGTACCGTACAGCTTTCCTATTTAAATGAGGGCAAAAAATAGTAGCTCACCATCTGCTGAAAGCAAATCATTTATGTCAAATTGAAGACTGGGCTTATAAAATGACCTGACTAAATGGAGCAGTAAGTGCATTAGAACCAAAGGGAACCAGGAGCTCCTCCCCCTGTATCCTCAGAAATCCTCCTGGATGCTACAGAATTCCTGACACGGGAAGCCACGGGCTTCGCTCGGCGGTGAAGCGCTGAAATTTAAATGAAAACGTGTACCTGTCACCGGAGCCTTGTCTACAGCAATGGGTTTGGAAAGGCTGCCCTTGGGGGACCTGTTAAGAAAACTCACTTGAACTTGGAGCCGTCGGAGCCGGGCAGGCGCCCACACCCAGCAAATTAAAGCTGCTCGTAGACCA
>NW_009706780.1:13822-16269 GCF_000703405.1 Apaloderma vittatum | reverse complement strand
GCAAAAGGCCAAGTCCCTCCTTGCCAGCGATCCCGAAACCCTCCTTTGCAGAAGGAGCCAATATCTGTCCGAGCTTGCCAAGGAAGGGAGGGACCCCCCAGCACCCGTCCCCACCCCGCCGGCAGCTCCGGCACCTGCGCTTCGCAGATAGCATCCCCGACACCTGCTCCGTCCTCCCGCAAGGCAGGGAGCGCGGGGAACCCGAGCCCAAAAATCTGTGTGAGTCTCATCGTCACGAGCGAGCGAAGCCAAGGACAGGCAGGCTCTGTCCCAGCGGGTCGCTCCATCGCAACCGCTCCCGGTTCTCCACCACAGGAATAGCCGGGGCGGCGATGCTGGCAGAGCCGAGGTGCCACACGTGACGGCAGACGCCTTCCTCCGGCAGCACACCGCTTCCCAACCCAAGAGCCCAACAGAAACAAGCAATACATCTCCAGCAACCCGACGGGAGGACTTTTTTCCCCATGAATTATTCATAAGGGTGGGTTTTTCTTCCCCCCTCCCCGCACGAACACAGATGTGTTTACTCACACTGTGCCTCATTTATGCTCAAGGTTTAACATAAGAGGGCTCATTTCCCTTCCTTGCAGTTTTTCAAGCTCAGAGGAAGAACGCTTTTTGCTTTTGCCTTTTTTTTTTTTGGCTCTTCCCAAGCCAAAGCTATAATTAGAACCCAAGAGGGACCTACACACTCCTTTGATAAAGAGCTGCCTGCTAGATAAATATTGCACACACAGAGGCACCCGCCGAGGACGTACCGCTGCAGCGCCGAGAGCCAAAGGGATGTTTGATGCTAAAAGCTCTGAAGGGGCTCCATCGCCGTCTGCTCTCTCCGCAACGGGTGCCGACGGGCTCCGGCTCGCCAGCATGGGCTCCTCACCAGGGACGCGGCGCTTAACCGCCTGATTTGTGCTTATAGGGCCACAGCACCATTTGCCTTCACGCCTCGAATGCGTCTGCTGCACCCCGGTACGCCGCCCAAAAGTCATTAAAAATAACCGGCCAGTTATTTCCACGTTATTAGCCGCACGATAAATGCGCAAAATCCGAGCTATCTTTCCAAGGAGGCCCGGCCCAGCCCCAGTCACACGAGGCTCGCCCTCCACCAAGCCCAGGTTTAAAGATCCCTGAGGCCGAGCTCTCAGCTGGGCGTCCGGATTCTGAATATAAAGGTTATTTAAAGCTAGCACCTATGACACCCTAAGCTGGTTTTGAGACCTTTTCTCCTGTAAACAGCCCTTGCTTCTCCTCCTCCTGACACCACGCTCCTAAAATACTCAACGCAAAAGAGGCTTTCTCCCTGGCAAGTGTCTGGAGTGAGGGATATCTGCAGGACACGCTCTCTAAACCAGCCCTAAAAGGCTCTGCCAGAGGCAGCAGCAACATGGTTTTGTTGCTGGTTTAAGGAGTCGGTCCCAGCTGCCAAGCTGAGTTTATTCCTCGGTTTTGCTCCAGAACGCTCACTGGCACCATCGAGCAACAAAGAGGCTGCAAGGGGACCATTATCTTTATAGGAATTACTAGCGAGCCCTGAACATCACACTTTGGAGGTTAAATTACCTCAGTCCTTGGTTTTCTCAAGGGCCAAGCCCCAGTCGCTTACACCTGCTGAGAGACACAGGGGACGGAGAAGCTGGGGACCTCCCCGGCATCCCCCAGCCCCACCGTGGCCACCAGCTCTGGGCATGGCCGGGACGGCTGCGAAACCTTCGGGTATTGCACAGCCCGTGCTTGCTCCTGAGCAAGGGGAAGGCTTTGCTTCAGGAAGCTGCCACCCTTCAGCGTTCTCCCTTTTCTGAAGTCTCCTCTTCGCCTTCCAGGGCTCAGCAGCGACACCAGGACGGGGGAGAAGCCTGTCCCACCACAACCCTCGAGCTGTGCGCTCCCAGGGTCACTGAAAGAACTCAACCTCTAATGCCACCCGAACGCTGGTGGGACCGCGTAGCTCGGCTTTGGAAAGAACCAAGAGCTACTTAAAGTCCCCTAACAAAACCAGAAGAGCCAAAAAAAGCAAAGCACGCCACCCGAACGCTGGTGGGACCGCGTAGCTCCGCTTTGGAAAGCACCAAGAGCTAATGAAAGTCCCCTAACAAAACCAGAAGAACCAAAAAAATCAAAGCATAAGTCCCAGGAGCCCTCAAGGAGCGGGCTGCACACCCCGATGGCAACGCCAACCGGGACGCAGAGCCTGAGCCCCGGCTAGCTCGAGTCCAGGAACAGCAAAGCATCTTCTGGCGGCACCGTGCACGGGAGGGAGTGGGGAGACAACTGCTCCAGAAAGCAGGTGCTATAGGTGACGAGTAAATCCAAACCCTGCACCATTCCCAGGAAAGCGTCGCACGGGGACGAGCCTGCTGCGCCCAAGGACAGGAGGCAAACGCCCAGCACCGTGTCAAGCCTGGGTGCCTGCAATCCAATCACTCACATTTTTTCACCGTTTACCCCAA
>NW_009706780.1:13062-13296 GCF_000703405.1 Apaloderma vittatum | reverse complement strand
ATCCAATCACTCACATGTTTTCCCCGAGTACCCACACCCAAGAGTCAGATGCTGTTTGTGAAGCCTCCGGGTACGGGCTCGGTTCCCCGGGGCGAACTCAAGTGCCACCAGGGCCCCAGAAGGACTGACGAGCACAGCACCGTGTGTGACAGAAGAGCACTGCCTGCCCCAGGCACGCACTCGGACACTTAATACCACCTCTACAAGGATGGTTTTCTTCCAGTCTTTCCTGCT
>NW_009706780.1:6766-12872 GCF_000703405.1 Apaloderma vittatum | reverse complement strand
GGCAGGCCCCCCCCCACGACGAGCAGCTCTCCTCTCTCCGCAAGGCTTGGGAGAAGCCAACGCCGAGCACAACTTCTTAATATTTCCACCACACAGCGTTCGCTGTCCCAACCTCGGCACAGCACCGCCCGTTTCACCCGTGCGAAAGCACCTCGGGGACGCCTGAAGGTCCTGCACCTCACACCTGCATCTCCCTTCCGCGCCACGAGATCCCACTCCACCGCCCCCAACAGCCAAGAGCCAGCGGGGACACCCACCACCCCCGGGGGGGGACGCACGGCTGGGACCTCCCCAAGGCCACGTTCCTCCAGGAACAGAAACCAAATGGGAGGCGGCGATTAAATATCTTCTTAATTACACACAAATTCCAGAGCAGCTCCATCCCGTCCCCCTCCCCTGAGCTGCTCTCGGTAAGGATGCGGCTGCAGCAGAGCTGCCCGAGCCCCGGCCTCCCAGCCTCTTCTACCAGTCAGTCGGGTTGGTTTTTCCACCCAGCAGTGAAATCAGGCAGCTTTAGTTTTTAATCCCCTTAATTAGGGGTGTGCAGCAGCCTTCATTCCTTAATTACAATCCATTGACACATCTGACGCAACGCATTTGCAAACAACCATTTTTCGCTGGAGACGGCTTTGAATCAGAATTGCCGTTTCGCCCGCACCGGCTGCGCTGCGGCGCCGACGGGGAGATGCCGCAACCCGGCTCTCTGGATGCTTTTAACGAGAAACGCTCACATGCAGCTCGGAAACGCCATTTTTATTAAATAATCACCTGTTTCTCAGGCAGGATTTAAGCACGAGGTGACGACAACGCTGAGAAACCGCCAGCGGGTGCTCAGAGCAGCGGAGCGGGAACGCAGCTATGACGAGCCTGCGGCAAAAAAAGTTATCATTTTGGGCAACATCCCCAATATTGACCCACAGGGCAGAGGCACGATATTTCAAACACCCACCAAGCACTTTACCACCATCAGCTTCTGCCGTCAAACCAAAATAATTACGCCGACACCTTCTGCCAGCCCGTGGGGCCATCACAGCCTTGTCCCGTGGGGCGCCCGTGGTCGCTCTCGCTCTGAACGACGGCACCAGGCTCCCATCCTCGTGCACTCACGGCTCACGAGGAGATGGCAGCTGAGCTCCAGCCTGTCCTACCAGTGATACGAAATAGTGAGCAGCACGTGAAATATCCATCTTGGGGGGTGGTCAAGAAGAGCATCGATTTAAGAATGGGAAGGAAGATAAGATGTTGTGATGATGGGTTTTCTTCCTCACTGCTAGACACCCACCCTCTGCTCAGCTCCTTCACCGACCCTCCTGCTCTCGGTTGTTGCAATCGTCTGCGCAGAGGGAACGTGCACAAATCTTGTTTTCTCCAAGCTACTGAAAGGAAAAGGGCGGTCAGAAACTCGCTCTGCACCCACACTTTTCGGTTGCTGCTTCCTCTCTGCTCTCGACAAGTCGCTATGGGAAGGGCTTTGCAGGTTTTGATTTCACTGAACCCAACACGCTGTCACGTTGGAGCAGTTCTCCAGAGGTTTGGTTTGGGATTGGGGTTTTTTTTTGACTTCTTCAGCTCCCACTTTTGCCACTCAGCGCCCCAGGAGGACAAGCTGGCTCTCACACGGGTTAAAATAAATCATAGGCGAGGCCAGCGCTGCTTTCTGGATAAGCTCCTGGTCTTGTGTACACAATTTGGCACCCCATTGATACGTAGTGCACAAGTCGGGTCTCAGAATAAGCCTTACTCTATTCAGAGCGCGCGCGTGTGCGCCCGCGCACGCCCACCCAACCACACAAAGGCGGTAAGGATAACTGCATGTTTTTTCGGAGAAGCTTTGCTTATTTTTCCCTTTTTTCCTATTTAAATCCCACTTGTGCGATTGCCTCACGCACAGCTGAAGCCTCGCTGAGCCCGGCGCTGCTTCACCCAGCCGAAAGCTCCGCAGACTCAGAGGCGCTCAGCGTGGCTCGGGTGTTTGCCAAGTACCAAAAACACCTGAAAATTCAGAATAAACCTTATTATCCTGGTTATTTCGGATTCAAAACCTACTGGTCTTGTCCAGCACCCACTAGTGAAGAGTGAATGGAGAGTCCCAGCTAAAATTCTGCTGCAAAAGGGCTGCGAGTGCCCCAGTCACAATACCAGACAAGTGAGCTCCTCTTTTCACAGGGCTGCTGACAGCAGGAGCCGCACAACAATATTGCTGAAATCCACATTCATGCAGCACAAGGGAATGAAATGCCACCCAAATCCTCTTTTCTGCAAGCTCTGTCGATATCATTGTTCGGGCTAAAACTGCCATGAGAAGACCCTTCAAACGAAGCTGGGGCGAAAGAGTGGAGAGAGCAAAAAAGCATCGGTGAGCTCAGCCAGGCGGCTGGCGCCAAACTGGCTCCAACAAACACAGCCCTCCACCACCTCCGCTGCGCTTCCTTCAGGTTCCCTTCACACACGCACAAGCTGAAGGTAAAAATTCACCTGTTCCAATGCAAGGTGAAAATAACCAACTCGCAAACGAGGTCTGACTCGGGTTCAGCTCACTTGCGGACACCTCCTCGCGGGTGTAAGCTGTTAGGATGGAAAACCAGGGTAGAGAAAAGCCACGCCAGCTCCAGAAAGCAGGTCGGGTTTTTTGCAGCCCTCAAGGAACATGGTTTAAGAGTCAAAAAAGTAAAGCAAAGACATAAACAAATGTCCTCCCGCTTAGTTCCAGCTCCCTAAACGAAACGAGTTGCTTTAGAAGCGAATTACACCAAGAACATCTTCGTTGCCTTAGTCTTAAGTGAAGGAGATGCTTAAAAAAATCTCTTACCGGTGCCGTCCCCTCCCCAGCACCCCAGGAAGGAGGAGAGGAGCCCGTCCCTGCTCAGCACCCCTCAGTTTCGCTGCGTTTGCTCTGAAGCGCGTTTGCCCTCGGCATCGGCGGGCGTCACTGCCGCGTGGATTTGCTGTTTCCCAGGCGTTCTACCTGCTGACGTTACGACCACGAGCCGGTTTGGTTTATTTAACCACGCTCCTACCCTTCAGCTACCGTCCAATTACTGCTCCCAATTACTCGGTGTTCAAGAGGCGACGTTAATTACAGAGTTCCCCGCGCACGAGGTGGCTGCCGGCTGCGCCGCTTGAAACCTGCCGGCATCCAGGACCAGCCTCTCCTCCAGGAAAAGAATCAAGAGATTCTCAGGTTCAGTGAGGGATTGACAGTCCCAGGCAATAGGAGCAGGGGTGGTGAAGGAGCAGATGAGCAGAAAGTCCTCGTGGCCTTGACGCCCCAATCTCAGCCCTGCCGATCCCCGCCCTGTATCCACCAACGCCCGTTTCCGTCCTTCGGATTCGACAAAACTCAGCACTGGGTCATAGAATCACAGAATCCTGGACTGGCCGAGGCTGGAAGGGACCTTAGAGATCATCTAGTCCAACCTCCCTGTCATGGGCAGGGACGCCTCTCAACTAGATCAGGCTCCTCAAGGCTCCGTCCAACCTGGCCTTGAACACCTCCAGGGAGGTGGCAGCCATAGCGTCTCTGGGCAATTTATTCCAAAGTCTTGCTGCCCTCGTAATGAAGAATTTCTTCCTAAGGTCCAGTCTAAATCTATTCTCCTTCAACTTAAACCCATTTCCCCTTGTCCTGTCGCTGGACACTCTTGTAAAAAGTCCCTCCCCAGCCTCCCTGTAGGTTCCCTTCAGGTATTGGGAGGCAGCTCTTAGGTCCCCCCCAAGTCTTCTCTTTTCCAGACTGAACAGTCCCAGCTCCCGCAGCCTGTCGGGATTGGGGATGTCATCCTGGAAATCTCCGGGCTGCGGGGCTCACGTCACCAGGGCAGTACGAACTCACGGGAGCTGCCCGAGCCTTTGGCAAGCTGCTCAAAAGAGAGGAGGATGGAGAGTCCCCAGACGACAGGAGAAATGCCTGGAAAGCATCTCCCTCCAAGCACGGGTCGCTGGGAACCACGAACTGAGCCTCTTCTTAACACCTGGGAGGTAAGACCTGAAATCACTCCGGGTCGCAGAGCCCCAGGCCAAGGGTGCACGGCGAGCCCACGGAGCAAACACGCTGGCATCCTTCCATCGGATCGTGAGAAAGATCCCGTAAACTTCAGTCTCTTTTTTTTTCCTCTTTCTAGAAACAGGTATCTGTCCCACAAGAGGTTGACGTAGCGCATGAAACAGCTACAAGGCAGGAGAAAATATCGCTTTACCCTAATTAACCACCTGTTTTTTAATAAAATATTACAATTTTTACTTCCAAATAGTCTGTTTTCTCTCTGCAAATCTCTGCAAACCGCACAGCAAAACTCACTCTTGATGAAAGCGGGGAAGGTCTGTGCTAGACTTCTACACACAAGAGGAAAAATAAGGGGTAAATAGCTCTTCTCTGCCTTTCATTTCTCCCTGCTCTTGCCAAACACAAGCTTTTTGAGAGAAATCCGTCTCCTTGCAGCTTGGCTCAGCTCAGAGAGTGGAACACGAAGGGATATGCCTGCACGGGGACACGGGGAACGCGGGCGACCCTCGCACATCTGGGACCGCTCCGGCCGCGGGCTTAGGGGCAGCAGAACGTTTAATATTCAGAGAGGCAATTAAATCAATTAGCGGTCACCCAGCGAGCTGCCGGTTTACAAAAGGAGTTCGACCAACTTCCAGAACGGTTCAAAATAAGAAGATGCTACACAAACCCCAACCCGCTCGTGCCAGGGGGAATTCGGCTGTGTAGGCTTTAGACAACCCCCCCCTGGCTCATCAGAGATGGGTGCATCTCGCGTTTCCAATTCGAACACACATCCCCTTTTACAGAGATTTCAACCAAAAAGACAGTCCCCTCACTAAAACATAAGGGGCACATCCATTTTCCCTCGGAGTAAACGCCCATCACTGAAATGATCGCTGCGATCCTACAAAGCCGGAGGGGCCGTACTGGGTACGGCAGCAGCTCATCATTTGCACGACCAGCAATCAACTTAAAAATCAAGTATCTGCGCTGCTCCAAGCTGATTAATTTTTTTCTGATTTGCATTTTAAAATAATTGCGATTCTCTGGGCGGAGCAGCAAAGAGAGATTTTTCTTTAAAAGAGAGCAACAAATTTCAAGCAGTATTTCCCAAAACACCGTTAAAAGAGCTCACAGCTGCCGGTACCGGGAGCTCTTTTTGTGTCTCGGAGTCAACCCTTAAAATTAAGCTTACGCAAAGCCTGGGGATCATCACTGAGGTTTGTTTTCAAGTAACCTGCCCTGTCCTGAGCTCTAGTGACTCATTCCCAAACGTCTCTGACTCGCAGCATCCCCACTGGCTGCACCAACACCTTGTGACGAGGCAAAACCACACAAGGGCGGGCAAGCAAACGCAAGGAGATTAACTCAGAAAAGCAGAGGAGAAGGGCACGCTCCCCAGCTTGCCGTTTCCTCTGGAGAGGCAGAACCCAAGGACGGCTGGGTTTGGCTTATGTATGGGTGCTGAGACGATGCTCGACCTCGCGGGGCTGCGTTTCTGCATTTTGTTCATAAATTGCTCCATTAGGAAAGCTCCGGAGATGTTTTCCAACCGGAGGAATACAGAGAGGCTCACGTTTTTCTCCACTTGTTTGGTTTTTTTGTTTGTTTTAAAGCAGTGCCTCAAAATACTTTCCCAGGGAGTGTTCCTGTTGACGTGGATCAGGGTTATTCAAAGCAGGAGGGGAAAGAATAAGCAGACCCTTGAAGTACAGGGGGAGAACTCGCTCCCAGACCTCATACTTCAGAGATGCGCGGCTGCAACTTCAGTCTGTGTCCTCTCCACCCCCAGCTCGATTATGACACAGTTTATTAGAACAGGTGTTTCCTGTAAAAAACCACAAATTTCTTCACCTTTTTCTTGCGGTAAAGCTGAAGCGTAAAGCTACCAGTAATCGAACTTCAGTTTCGGTACAACTAATCTCAACTCATTTTTCTGCTGCAGTCAGAAGCTTCAGAAGGTTAAACCCGCTTCCAAAACACACACGATTTTCAGTTGATTTTAAAATTAACGCATCGAAAGGACACAGCCCTTTGTTCCCTTACAATTCCGTTCCCTGTTCAGGAGACCCAGGCAGGAGGTGGCACGCCGCATGCCAAAACCAGCGCTGAGGGTTTTCT
>NW_009706780.1:3533-6735 GCF_000703405.1 Apaloderma vittatum | reverse complement strand
CGCTCGCTCCGCCCGGAGCCATTTACAACCGAGAAATCACGAGAAGTAGCTCACGTGCAACCATTTCCACCAGCAACACGAGCCTGGCGGACAAAGCCAAGGGTAGACAAAGCCGAGGGCGTAAGCAGGCTCACGCCTCGCCGCGGCACCGATGAGCTTGGCACAGACCTTGAGAACGCCCAAATTTGCAGGTGATCGATCTCCGGGCACGAGGCTCGCTTCGCCTGCGTTCACAACAACCCTCGTCGCCGGCAGAGACGCGGCTGCACTTCAGCCTCAGGGCAAAAAAGGAAGAAGGGAAGTTGCAGCCGGCTGTATTTGCATTACTAGATCGCCTGCCTCTTCTGCAATTAGCACTGGGCGGATCAAACCCCGGGCGGTGTAAGCATCAGGCAAGACTGATGCCGGGGAGTCCAGTTCAACTACAGAATGAAAGCAAGCTGCAAGATGAGCATCACGGAGAAACACCAAATTTCACCGCCATTGCCAGCCTCCTCGCTCGGCCAAGTCCTCATCTAGTCCCGTTCCTGCCTCCGGAGGCAGGCGGGCACAGATTTCACCTCCTCGAGCTCTCCCTCTCTTGTTTATCATGGGGCAGGAACTCTTTTTTTAATAAACTACACCTTCCCGAAAGGAATACAGCCATTTGTCCCCGTCAGGGCAGACACAGAGAGGTAATTCTTGCTACAGACAAGCCAAGAGCCGGTGCCATGGCTGGATTCCCCACCAGCTCCCGGGACGTTCAGAAGACGGTTTGGAGGGTTGAACGCAACCAAGGTGAGGAATATTTTTCAGATGGGATGGGAGACACCAGCTCCTTGAAGCATCTCACTGCAGAAGGAAAATACAAAAAACCCCAACTTGCAAGCAGGAGGAAAAAGGTCATTCCTCAAGAGGAACGTGCTCGGGCACTGCTGGTCCCTTGGGTTCTCGTTACGGCCTCGCGATGTGGCTCTGACCTCATCGGCCAACTCCGGTTGGCGTTTTTTTATCCCCGTTTCCTGGGGGAGGGAAGGGAAACGCAGGGACCGGCGGGAGCAAACAAACCAGCTCCTGCCCGTAAACAAAGGAAGTGGTTTTCTGAAGGCGGCATCTAGGTAGACAGGAGGGAAATAACAGAAGCGGCAGTCGCAACAACATGAAAAAAAAATTAAACAAAACAACTCGACAAGAAGTCTGAAGAAACTATTTCCTTTAACGAACCAAGCTGGACACGGCACCAGACAGAAGAATTGAGCACGTGGTCACTTCCCAGCGGCAGCCCGCCCGCCCCACGCCGAGGCAATCTCCCCCCTTCTCCAGGGTCCACCCCGCGCCCCTCCTCTACAATATCGAATTATTTTTCAGAAACTCCCCAAGAATGAAGCCGGCCGCTCTGCGTAATTAACTCAGCAAACGTGAGCATCTGCAAGAGCTCTTCTCCTGGCTGCACAGGAGAATCAACGAAAAAAACCCACATATATTCAGCCTGCGTTTCCCCAAATCAGCTCCTCTCCAAGAAAGCGCGGGGGTCCTGAAACCCTTTTAACCAGAGCTACGTGCAACAGATGAAAAAAGTAATTTTTCTCTGCAGCTGGACCCCTCTCCAAGCCCCAAATATTTTCGACTTGTACCTAGATGGAGGTTTCTCCAGCCGCCGTACCAGCCGGCCCCCACTTGGATTTTATAGCGCCGCTGCTCAACGTGCTGCCGCAGCGCGTTCCACCAGCTCCTCGCCACTCACCTCCACTTCCAAGGTGGCAGTCGGGTGACAAAAAAGCAGCGACGTCAGCAGTGACCCCGGGAGGGACAGGAGGCAGGGCTGGTACCCCCACCAGGAGGGAGGGATGGGGTGACATCCTCGGGAGCGTGCGTCCCCAGGAGGGATGGAGAGAGGTGGGGCAGTGCCAACACTCATCCCACCTGGTTTCTCACTGTGTAAATTTTAATATTTGCTACTGAGGCCCCTAAAAACGCTGTTTTCTTGCATGGGGTGTGACCCCCTTCCTCCTATAAGAAGTCTGGGGACACATCTTCCGCCTTCTGCCCATGTTCAGGGCACATTCGCGTTAGACGCAGCCTTTTTTCAACCTCTGTACACTCACAGGCACCCACCCGGGAGAAAGGGAGATGTGAGGTGGGTGCCATTGCTTCTGACCTCACACCACCAACCACCCTCCCTGTCAATTTAAACGTTACCATTTCCATCCTGCACATCAATCGCTGCCGGGCCAACAGCCGTAAACCGGACACCTAAGACAGAAAACTTTGGAATAATGCTGGATTTAGAGAGGTTTTTTTGCTTCAAGTTTTGTTGGGATTTTCTTGCAAAATGCCAGCCTGAAAATTCTAATCTTCTTAAAATTAAAATCTGCATCTTCCCATACAGCCCCAGCACAACCTGCTCTCCTCTGGTCCTCCCGTTAAGAGGAGAAATCAGGGATATTCGGTTGCGGGGTCGTCTGATCCCTTCTTTCAGGAACTGGAAAGCATCGAGCAAGGCAGGGCTGCAGGAGGAGAACCGTTCCCAAGCTACAGCAGCTAAAGCTGGACCCGAAAGATTTTTTACCCTTCCATGAACCAGCCCCTGCCCAATGACAAACAAGCCTGAAAACTCCCCAGGAATGGTCACCAGCCGCGTGTTTCTCATTTTCTGAGTGCTTGGCCGGAGGCACCGTGAGCAGCTCAGAGAGGCAGAAACCGGGGCTTGAATACAAAACGTTCCGCGTCTTAAGGCGTAAAAAAACCAAACCCCCCTTCAACGCTCCCACCTGCCCCGGAGCACCCGGCCCCGTCTCCTGCTGCATTCGCAGATGAACCCAGGCGGGAATGATTAATCCTGTGTTGGGGTGGAGAGTTTGAATAGCGGGAAATAAATACAGCCCGGGGCCCCGTACACAACGGGATGGGACTGTTCCCACTTAGCGGGCGGCTTTCTCTTATTTTTAGTGATATGAAAGCCCTGGAGGGGGGGAAAAAACCCCAAATGCAATCACGCATGGAGACGTGCTCGCAGGGGAGACGCACGCCATCTTCCACCTCCAAGCGTCGGACTCCGCGATTCTACTATAAAGCCGTGTGAGCGGCTTAGTTATTTATTTAACTAAAAGCTTTTAATTATCTCTCTCACACACCCGCATTACGTGGGGCGGGGAAGGGAGGGCGGGGGGAATAATCAGCCTACGACGGGTGACCCGCGGGTTCGCAGGAATTGCGTTTTTTT
>NW_009706780.1:2486-3510 GCF_000703405.1 Apaloderma vittatum | reverse complement strand
ACTCCCAACGCTTCCAAAACCGTGCCCCCCCCGCCCGCAGGGCTCCATCCAGGGACCTTATTTCATGGTGTCAACCTGAAGAAAACCCAGCTGAAAGCCTTCCTCCAGCACTCACCCTCACCAGGAGACGGAAGGGACCGCTTTCCAAAAATACAGGTGTTGGAGGGAAGCACAGGACGGCAGGAACACGGAGCGATGCCACCGCTTCGCCAGCAGAAACGCTCCCCGGAGCCGCTCAATCGAGATCAGGGAGATACAAAATACTCGGTCCCCTCTAAAGCAGCAGAGTTCAAGCGCTGTGCGACTTTATGAATTATAAATGGCAAAGCGCTGCCGTGGGTGTTTGCTCAGAGCGCAGCGGCTGAAGCGAGCTGGCACGGGAATTTGTTTAAAAAGGCCGTATCGGAAAGGCAAGCGGGGTCTGGAGGAGCGTGCCCTGGGATTGCCCGAAACACACACCCCAAGCCCACGTAGTTTTCCTCTCTGTGGAACTTCCTTATTGTTTTTTAAAAAAAGAGATTTAGTCCATCTACACAGACAAATTAAAAGTATTTGCTTTTAATACATAATGGTAGCGGTGTTACACAAACAAAAAATTCACATAAACAGAAGACAAGCGTAAACAACCGACTGAACGTAAAGAAACTAATAATATTAATCTGGATTAAGTACAAGCCACGAACATTCCTACCTAATCCATCTGATGGACAGAGATAAATCCCTGCTATGCCGCATCCCTACAGTTCTTTGCAACTTAAGGAACCACAGCACTGATCAAAACAGTGCGGCAGATGAGAAGTATACGGTGAAATCTTTACGTGGAGCTGCCTGCTTAATCTGCACGAGATTAGAGCAAAAGCCAAGCACTAACAAAGCAGAACAACCATCGCAAAAAGATCACCAAGCCCAGAGGGTGGTTTCCACTCGAGATGCACGACAGCAAGAAACCAAGCCCGAGCAAAGTGAAAATCGGCCGTTTCTTAACGCTCCACAAAAGTTGCACCGGGGTGAGCCGAGCTCAGGA
>NW_009706780.1:340-2455 GCF_000703405.1 Apaloderma vittatum | reverse complement strand
CCCGGGGGTGAGCCGAGCTCAGGAAAAAGCCGGTAGATCGGCGGCGGAGTTTAAAAAGCACAAAACCAGGTTTAGAATAGGAAAGGGTTTGTATCCGTAGGGCTGCTGCCGGCCCCTCAAAACTCCCTTATTAAAGCAACATCTCTCATTCATCTCTGCTCGGTACCACGAAGGTAAAAAGCAGCTTCAGCAAAGAGGAGCAAGTCCAGACAAACCCAGAGCAGCACCCAAATACACCAGCGGGATGGGGAGCACCCTCTCTGCCTCCCACCCCTGTCGGGATTTCTCTATTCCCTGGTCCCGGAGAGCTGGAGAAGAGCCCGGAGCTCTCTTCATCCCCAGCATCCCTGAGCCGCATCGACTTCTTTTTCCACGGGCTAGATGTAACGTGGTGCTAAGAGGCTGAAAGAAAAGCGGGTACCGGCACGCTCCCCCCCAAAAAAGAGGCTCTCACCAAACACCCCTCGTTAGAGAAACACGAGGAAAGGGGTTTGACGAGAAACTCCCGGCCAGATGCTGCAGCCAACCCCTCCACCGAGCTGCCCCGAGGATGAAGCGCCGGAGATTTACTCACTAACCCTGAAAATCCAAGATTCCTTTGAGATGCTGAACTGGTGAAAACCCCGCACGGAGCCACAGCCTTGCGCCAGCGACGCCTCCGCACGTAGGGTTTTATCCCAGCGCGTTACGTGCCACGTTCCCGACATCGTCACCAAGCCACCAACGCATCAAAGCACACGGAGCATCCCGACATCCCGCGGCCACCCCGGTGCAAGCGACGCTCCGATCGCTAACCGACGGGTTTGCCAAC
This sequence comes from Apaloderma vittatum, assembly GCF_000703405.1. NCBI lineage: Eukaryota > Metazoa > Chordata > Aves > Trogoniformes > Trogonidae > Apaloderma > Apaloderma vittatum. The sequence continues at coordinate 1,644 of NW_009706780.1, read as the reverse complement.
GCGGCCGCTCGCTAAAGCAGCGACGTGTCGCCCATCAATTCTGATATTCGCTCAGCGAGCGGTAAATGGGGCGTCAGGAGAGATATGTTCTTCCCGGGAATCAAAACGCCGTCAAGTGGAAGCATCATGCCCGCTCCCGCGGAGCAGGCGGCAGCACCGTACCGGAGACAGAAGCTCTAGGTTTAGAGGCCAAGAGTTTAAAGTGTTTTTAAGCTTTGGGAACACACATCACGGTGAAAGAGGCCGAGGGGAGTCCTTCCTCCCCTCACCTGAGAGACAACCTGCTGCCTTCCCTTTGCTTCGGAGGAGAATTTGGTTTAAATTGCAATTTTTGGGGCAGATAAGAACACAGCTGATTCCTGTTGTTCTGACCTAAACCCTTACAAGGAATAATTGATGCATTTTTGTTAAGGAAAAAAAAAAAAAATCATCCTTCTCTCTGTTTCCTAAGGCTTTAATCGAGTTTTAAAGGTAAGGAGCGCTATGTTTATCCTGATGTTTACCTTCTGCAGCAGATTATGTTTGTCCATAGGAATCCCAGCAAATCCTCGCCCTCAATATTTATTAAGGCCGTGTCAGCAGAGATACGCGAAGGTCCCCGCTGCCTTTTTAAATCACACCCAGAGCTCAAAACACTCACAGAAACGGAACCGAAGGCGGCAGAGGTTGACATCATGATGTAAAACGAAAAACATAAATATAAAGCTAGCAGCACGGACACCCCCCGTGAGCAACCACCGCGACATCAGCGCGGGGAAACCTCCGCCAATTTAAAACCACGGTCGTGCCAGCCGCGACTAAAAGAAAAAGGGAAAACAAACCTCCTCCTGCACCTCCACAAAGCGACGTTCCGAGCAAAGGGAGCAGCTCCTGGGGCAGCGAGTCAGCTCCTTGTGCAAGGGCTGGGTCAGACCCCCCTGCAGCCCCCCAACAGGATTCTCCTTCTCTCCCCCTGCCCCGAACCCTCGCAGGGATTGTTTTTATATTCAAGGGATTGTTTTTACATTTGGCGATTCCGCTGTGAAATGAGAATCAAAAAACGAGAAGGACCATCCCTCCAGAGCTACCGAACTCAGGTAAACAAAACCTGGCATGCTTGGAAAGCCTGAAAATTCTAAATATACAGATCACGGTAAGGCAAATTGGCATCGTGCTCTCGCCCAAAACCACAATTTTGCTTCACTTCTCTACGTTTTTACCCAATTGTAACACAAGGAATTAAATTATAAGACCTCTAATTTCCAGCACAACCCCTGCTCCAGAACTTGCCCAGCCTCTAAGAAATTTTCTCTTCGCCACCAGAC
>NW_009706780.1:0-282 GCF_000703405.1 Apaloderma vittatum | reverse complement strand
CCCAGCCCCCCCCACCCCAAACCAGCCCCCAGCCTCCTGGGCGTGACAAGGGGGAGCAAGTTCCTCCAAGGTGTGAGATTTCACTCGTTCTTTGGAGGAGTCGTTGCTCGTCACAAACCTCGCCTCAGATAAAAAATAAAAAACATGCCTCGGTGGGAAATCCTTTTAACCGGAGAGCGTGGCTTCCCAGCGAGCCAGGAGGTGGGGGTAGCTCTGGAGCTGAAATTTGGGGGGCAGGAGGAAGGAAAGAGCCTTTGTACCACGGCACCCGTGGGCTGGGGA
>NW_009706779.1:13357-15068 GCF_000703405.1 Apaloderma vittatum | reverse complement strand
AGGGCTGCGGTGGGATGAAGGCTGGCTCTCCCTCCCACTCTCTGTGGCAGTCGCAGGAAAGCCAAGGAGTTTATAATTGCTTTCCCCTATGTTGTTCATTTATTTATCTGCAGCGATGTCCCTGGGCTAGAGAGAGTGTTTCAACAAGAGCCCCTCGCCCCGCGGCAAACAGCGGGGAGAAATATAAATACTCCTCACACCCAGCGCTGGTGGGAGCCCTGTGCTGCCCCCGGAGTGGAGTCCCAGCTCTACCTCCCCTCCCCACACCCCAAACCCCCTCGGTTTTGCAGGGCTGAGGCCATTTTCCTTTCTTTTTCCTCTTTCCCCCCCTTTTGCTGCCAGCCCCGTGTGCTGAGAGCCTCGGGTGCCCTCCTGGGATGGCTGGAAGCTGTTAGTGAAGACGAAAAAAACCAGATCGCTGATGGAGTTTGATTTTTCTGGGTGCCTTTTTTTTAAAAACGTGCTAATGTTCCAGGCGACGAGTGAGAGGGCTATTCAATAATTAAAATAATATAAATTAGAGGGAGCGGGAGGGACTTAAAAGCTATTTGACGAGACAAGAAAGATTGAATGCTTGCCTTGGAGAGGAGGAGGGAGGCAGGAACGTGACAGTCAGAGGAGTGGGGGGTACCTACATCCTTTCTAGGTGGTTTTTCTTTTTTTAATCCCCCTTCTTCTCCGATTTTGATCCCTGGGCAAAGCAGCTGTGACCTCTGCAGGAAGGATATCACCCAGCCCAGATGCACCCATTCCCCAGCCTTGCACCTGGGCACTGGTGCTGTTGGTGACCTGGGGAGGGCACCTTTGATGCCCTGGGTGTCCCCAGCAGCTTTAAATCCCAGAGTTGATCTCAACATGTCAGTGATGAGGTGTGCAGAGGACGGAGACCTCGAAATGCTGGGAGAGGGAAGGATGCAGGATGAGCTCAACCCCTCCTAGACAGCCGCGAATCCCCGCAGGGGTGGGTGTGTACACGCGGGTGGGTGCCCTCCCCAGCGGTCCCCAGCGCAGGGACATCATTTTGATGGGACACGGGGTCTCACCCCGCCTCGCTGGGCACAGCTTGAGGTGGTCTCAAAGAAGCTTATCCCCCCCCTTACCAGGACCCTAGAGCTGCTGCCGCTCTTTGTTATTCAAATAGCGGGTTTATGGCAGGGACATGCTTAAAATGAAAATAAGGCAACTTCCATTTCACACCACTACTGACCTTTAAGCACGGGTGACTCCGCTCTGAGGTTCAGCAAAGCATTTGGGAAGGCGGTTGCCTTCACCCTTTCCCTCGGGAGCGATGCTTGCCCGAGATCTGGCTCCTGCCAGGAGTCCTCGGTGTCCCCCTGGCAAGGGGTTGCTGCTGTCAAGTGTTGGGGATTGAAAGAGGGGGACCCGCTTCTGATGCTGAGGGGGGTACTGGGGATGCTCGGTGCCTCCTCCCCATGGGGTGGCTGGTTGGGGTGGAGAGTGTGGGGGCATTTCACGTGGCCTCGGAGTACTTTGATTTATTAGAAGTGGTTCTCCGGGGGGGTTGTATCGCATCCATCTGTCAGAAAAGCAATCAGAATGTCCGGCAAAGATAGAAGAAAACAGCTCCTCCCCACCCGCCCTAAAGCTTGGGTCTGTGCTCACACCCCTGCGCTCATCGGGTTGTCCCCCGTCCTTTGCTGACCCCACATTTCAGTGAGGTCTCCTCTCTGGCAGCAGTAGGTGGGTCACA
>NW_009706779.1:12466-13199 GCF_000703405.1 Apaloderma vittatum | reverse complement strand
CCCCCACCCCCGCGCCCCTCCTGCACAGCCCACCAGCCTTCCCCCACCGGCGGCGAGCCTTGACCCTCCCTGCCAGGGATTTTGTCGTTCCCGCACTACATAAATAAATAACGTGTCCTTCGTTAGCTGCCACTGCCTAATTAAAGCTGTACATCAGTGGAACAACTTGCAGATGCGGCATCCTCTGTCCAAGCCGGTTTCATCACTCCTCATAGCTCTGCCTGCAGAAAAACCTTACCCCGAATCCCCGGTCTCGGCTCCTTGCGATAGTGTCTCTCTGGCGTCGCTGTGAGAGCTTTCTGGCACGCTCCAGCTTCCTCCCACCCCTCTCCGCTGGCTTTCCAGCCCCATCTCTACCCACTTGCTCCTGAATAGCCACAGTGATGATGCTGTAATAGGAACCTGGTCCATCCCTTGCAAATGCAATCCCGTAAAATCTGCGTAAGGATCTGGGGTGCAATTTTTCAAGTGCATTCAGAAAGAGCTGGGACACAACGACGCTCCAATGCTCAGCCGGGATGAGGAGCATCCTTGGGTGAGAGGACGGACTCGACACGCGCCGGACACTTTGAGGAGCTTGTTTTCTTCATGGCAGTGAGTGCAGCAGCTCTTTTTAGCTCAGAAGTGTTGTACAGAATGAATAATTCACCTAATGGAGGACAGTGCAGAAGCCGGGAGTGCTCAGCACCTGCAGACACGCGAGGTTTTGCTGCTTGGGGCTGGGGGGGTGGAG
>NW_009706779.1:6316-12446 GCF_000703405.1 Apaloderma vittatum | reverse complement strand
ATAAGCCCCCCGGTCCTGAGCCCCCCAGGTCTGTGTCTGCTCCCTGCCATGGGGGATGCCCCATAGGGGCGGTGGGATGGGTGGGATGCTGCATTCAGCACCACACTTCCCCACGTCCATGGGTAAATAACCTTCATGAAGCTGGGAAGGCAGAAACGGGCCAGGGGACGCTCTGATTAATCACCCGCTCCTGCCACTTCATTTCCTTGCTCTTCCCTGGGTTTATTAAGACAAATTGCAGCTGCCTGGCTCCCCTGGGCCGCTCCAGCAGTGGTGCCTCCGCTCTTGGTCCCTGGGCAGCGCATGGCTTGGTGAGGAGGAGTGGGAGGCTGAAGGCAGATCTGGTGAGGAGCATGCCCAAGGGCAGCATCGTGGCCCTCTGCACCCCAGCTTTGCTCTCGGCTGGGATAGGAGCTGAGTTTTTCAGCTCAGAGGAGGAAAAAGGGATGCAACAATCCTGTGACAGCACCAGGGCTTTCTGCTGGAGCTGACTCCCTGGCATGGGAAACTAAGTCCACAGGCAATTATGAAAAAGTTTTCACCCTCCTTGCTGGTTTTACATCTGCTGCCGGCATCCCTGGCTGAGCTCTTTCAATGTAAGCCCGTGCTGGGGCTGGCTGGGAGATCCTCCTGCAGCTGCTGTGCTTTATTTCTTTATTTTCTCATGGTTTATTTCTTGAAAAGAACCAGATTTACTGAGGGGGATCGAGCAGCCAGTGCCCTTTTGGTGACAGCCCCAGTGTTGGAGCTGCCTGATTTACACGCTCAGTTTAATAGGTCGCGGCAAAGGCGTGGGCAGGTCGGCGAGTCCGTTGCTCCCTGCCCTAAGTTGTGTCCCCTCGGGCACAGCTGTCGTGTGTCACCCCGGAGCGCTTTGCCTTTGGAGCTGGGAAATGGAGGAATTTGTTATCGGCTCGCGATCCCTGAGCGATTTACCTGCCCCATTTTCAGCTGGGGAAACTGAGGCACAGAGACCTGGTGAGCAGCCCAGGGTCTGCAGGATGTTTATTGCTCTTCAAGGAGATGCGGAGGGCTGGATTCTGTCTTGGCACTGGGCTGGATCCTGCCGCCCCGGGGAAGTGGCAGCAGGACGGGCGCTGCAGCTCGCTCGGTACTGATGATGCGCTCTGACCGTCTCCGCTCAGCCCCCTCGCTCCTCCAGCCCCTGCGGTGCTTTACGTTCTCCCTAATTAAAAGCTGCCATCCAAATGGCTCGATGATGGAAATTCTAATTAAATCAATTCCATCTTGTCGGCGAACCAGAGGTTTGCATAAGATATGCATGAAATTAATAATTACGGTTAGGGAATTAGCCACTCCCGACCCTGTTTCTGGCATTGGGGTGGGGGGAGCTGGTGCAGGAGCCCCTTCTCACAGGGATGCTCCTGACGGGTGTGCTACGGCCTGTTTGGTTCTCAGCTCCTTCCCTCCTCTGGCTGCTCAGGCTGATGTTCAGACTGGTGGCTTAAGCCTCGGCTGGAGCCGTGCTGAAGTCACTGCCTTTGCCTAATTCTCCCCAGTCTGGAGGGATTTTGCCCACTGCTGGTAGAGAAAACCGAGCAGGGTGAGACCCACAAGTGCTCCTGCCTCCTCCCTTACCGTGAGGGGCTTTTGCCCAGGTTCTGGATGATGCTGACTCTGGCTTTTGGTTCAAAAAAATGGGATGAAGAAGCTTTTGCCTCATGCCCTGGGGTTACTCCCCAGTCTTGATGGGACAAGGGAGCTGGACCCACTGATTTCCCCTACACCACAAAAATATTTATCCCAGGCTGGAGATGAGCCAGGCACGGTATCACCAGTGCCCAAATATGCAGCTGAGATACGTTTCCAGCTCCCCCTCCCCGTCACATCCTTCTTCTTTCTAAGAACCTTGAATTCCCTGCCTGCATTTTGCTTTTATGGACCTAAAAAGACTTTTGTCTTTTATCTGAGAAAATAGCTGGTGCCAGAAGTTGGGCTATTGTAGACCAGGAGATCAAAAAGGCAGAGGAGGAAAAAGGCAGAAGAAGTCTATGAAACAGTCATTTGGGAACTGGTATTTTATTTTCACTTCCGTCCAAAGCAGAGGAGCGCGAGAGGAAAGCACTTTCAGTTTGTTTATTAAAACACAGCTTCCAGTTTGTAGCCTGGAGATCAACAGGTATTTTCTAGGCTTCGTTGCCCAGCAGAGGCTTGAGCAGGATGGGCAGCCTGGGGGTTAAACCCAGACGTGCCTCTGAGCTGGAGTGGGATGCAGGGAATAGCTGGGAAATCTCCATGCCAGCGCCTTGCTGAGCAGGCAGGGAACTGTTTAAGCTAAACCACCGTGCAGGGAGAAAAAAATCGTTGGGAAAAGATCCTCGGGAAAGGCAGGGTTGCATCCCTGCCCCCAAATCCCCTTTGACGTGGGCACTGCTGCTTTCTGTGCCCTCATTGCAGGGGCACGCTGCGAGCATCGCTTCCACCCGGAGCCCCCGCATCCCTCCCGTGGGCAGCACGGCCGCAGCGAGGCAGGGAGGAGGCAAAGGAGACCGGGTGCCAGAGCATTTCCCCCGCCGTTCCCTCCCCAGGATGAACGATTGCCAGCCGAGCGCCTCGCCTGCTGAGAAGAATTTTAATCGAGTCTCATGTACCGGCTCCCGGTCACAGATACCCAACGAGCAGATCACAGCCCCTTCGGAAAGGAGCACAAAGCAGATTGTCACAGAGAGTAATCCTATTTGTGCCTCGATAAAGATTCCTTCCTTTCCCTCACCCGCTCCTCCTCCATTTCTCCCTTTTTTCATCTTATATTTTGCAGGTAGGTAGAAGGGAGGCTGCTCCTTTCCAGGAGCCTTTTAGCATTCAGGTGGAGTCGTGAGTTTATAACACCAGTTTAATAGAGAGAGAGAGATGAGAGTGGAAGAGGGGAAAATAACAGAGAAACAAAGGAGAAACTGTGAGATGCAGCTGGAGAGCAGGAGCAGAGGAGGATGGAATGGGGGGGGTTGGGAGACCCAGGAGGGTCATGGGGTGGCTCTGGTGCAGGTCTCCCCATCCTTAGGATGCGGCCAGGCTCTTGGCAAAGTGGCTTGATCTTATAACATCACCTAGGAGTCCCACAGACCTCAAACCTGTCCCCTCTGAGCCCACCCAGGTGGCTCTGCTGCTGGGAATTGGCTAATTGCTTAATGGGGAGTGGTGATGGGTGAGGCCAAAAGCAGCCTGAGCTGATTTGGGCAGCTGGCATGACCCAGGTGCCTGCTGAGCCTGGGGGATCTGAGATCCATTGCGGTGCCCTGAGGCTCTGGCAGTGTTTGTGCTGTAAGCAGCGATCGCCGAATTATTCCTAAACTCGATTAGAGGGAGCAGGAGGGGGGGAAGTCCTCCTGCTCCATAGCTCCAGCCCCTGAGATGACATGGCTGCTGAATTTAAAATCTTGCCAGAGTTTTGGGCAGGGCTCTTCCAGCCCTTTTGATGCACTGGGCTGCACCCAGAACAGGTACCAGCTTGGGTGTGGGATGAGGGAACGGTGGATGGGGCTGTCTGGGTATTTGGTACATCTTTGGTAGGGAGCTTTGGGCTGGCGGGGAGAACGTGGGCTTGATAATTTAATAAGCTTTTTCCATCTTTAAGATAAATTGACATCGGTGGTGCATTTTTGTACTTGTAAAGCGTTGTGTGAAATGTTAAGCATTGCATGATCCTTGGGTGCTAAATCATTGCAATGTACTGTGTGAGGTGCGACAGCTCTGGTTAATTTAAAGGGCTTATTTATGGCTTTGGTGGACAGGACCTGGTGGGGTGGGGTTGGATCTGTCCTTCATAGGGCAGGAAGCCAAAGGGAGACCCTGGCAGTGCTGTCCGGGGCAGGAGCAAGGTTTTCTATTTGGCCTCTTCCAGGCTGGGCACGCTTGGGGAATACTTCTGGGGTTCTGCTGGGTGTCCCTGAGCTTCAGGTGGTCTCCAAGCCCTGAAATCTCTGGGGCCCAGCCTGTGTGGCCAGAGCTTGGCACCTGCTGAGTTTAGACTGGTCTGGAGGGTGCCAAGGAGAAGTGTCCCTGCATGGGTTGGGATGGTTTTGTGTGTCCTGCACCCAGTTATGGATGGGAATCAGCAGATCAAAGCATTTGAGTTGCCACCAAGACCCAGTAAAGCTGAATACTCTCTACTTTTTGGTCTCCCCTCCATGAGGGCTCCTGGGTGCTGTGGAGCATCCCACGTCTGTCTGGTGCCACGTACTCCCACCTGACTCATTGCCTTCCTTGATTTCCACCTATGCCTTCTCCAGAGCAGGGCTTGGTGAGGACATCACAGTGGGGTGGAGATCACCTCTTTCTCCTGACCCTTTGTCTTTTTCCATCCCAGATTCCCCAGATCAGCTACGCCTCCACGGCACCGGACCTAAGTGACAACAGCCGCTACGACTTCTTCTCCCGCGTTGTCCCTTCTGACACCTACCAGGCCCAAGCCATGGTGGACATCGTCAAAGCCCTCAAGTGGAACTATGTCTCCACCTTGGCCTCTGAGGGCAGCTATGGAGAAAGCGGCGTGGAGGCCTTCATCCAGAAGTCCAGGGAGGATGGTGAGTGGGTTTCTCCTGGGCTGAGAGCTCAGCGTGGCCTTTGGACCAGCTGGGGCTCAGGAGAAAAGGCAATGGATGGGGATGGAGGGATGCAACTGGTTGGGCTTCCTGGCCTGAGCTGTGGTGTGGTTGTGGTGCATGAGCAGTGGTTTGGGGGACGACCCCAGGGCAGCGCAGGTTTTGGGGCTGTCCTGCTGATTGCAAGGCCAGTGTGGTGGCCACCAAGGACCCAAGCTCTCCAGTGGGGATGGGGACCAGCTGCCTCTGCTCTGTGGGGCAGGCAGCTGTATTGTTGCTGGCTCCTTTTGGAAAGCATCTCGAGATCCTGTTCCCTGCTCACCGGGAGCCCTTGGATCCGCAGATCTGGTCTAACCCCCTCCCTCCGCGGCTGAGCTGTGGTGCTGGGCACATTCCAGAAGAAAGGACTTTTACAAATACTCCTAGGTTTTAATAGAAAATAAAGTTGGCACCAATGCGCGCTTCGCCCAATTTTAGTGGAATTATCCCCAAGGGCAGGTGCTTTAACTTGTCTATAGACTTTGGACAGGCAGAAAGTCCCTGCTCAGCAAAACTCTTTGGGAGGATTTGCCTCGAGCCAGAAAGCGTTTTGCTGATGGGAGCGTTGGGATGCTTAGGGGGGATTAGCAGCCTCAGGAGCCGTGGAGAAGCTCGTGGGTACCCGCTGGTGGCTGAACATCCATCCTGGGACCGGCTGGGAGGGTGAGGACTCTTGGGTATTTCTATTGTGGGTGCTATTACCATGAGTCTGAAAACTTTCCTGAGACCCTATGGAGAGACTGGCACAGCACCAGGGTCCCCCCCGGCTCCAGCTTTGCCTCTGCAGCACGTGCACGGGGCGAGACGGGAGCTAAAGAGTGTTTTGCGAAGCAGCTAAAACCCTGCAGCGCGCAGGCTGCTGCCTATTACTGGCTTAACTGTATCTGAATGGCACATTAAGTTCTGGCAAAATCGGTGGGACACCAGCCTATCTGGAGCTAGTCAAACTGTGTTATGGCCTTATAAATGGATAAAGGGAATAAAAACTTCTAGGTGACGAGCTCCTAATCAAAGCCCTATAAATAGGAACAGCGTTAATTCTGTCTCTTGTGCTCGCGCTGGCACTGGGAACCGGCTGTGCTTTTAATATGCAGAGAAACCCATCTGGGGATTCAACCTGGAAGCTGCTCTTTAGGATTTTTTTCCACTTGAAAAGCGGAATATTTTCGCGGGGCTGTGGTTTTTCCGAGGAGGAGCGCGTGTGAGATCCTTCGGGGTAGGCGGGCTGTCGTAGAGCTGAGCGCGGGGCGTGCTGCCTGCGTGCCCCGTGATGGGGATGCGGATGTGAGGGGTGCTGGGGGTGCCCACGCTGAGCTCGGCTTATTTTCAAGCAGCTGGGCATGACGGAGGGTTCCTGCAAGGGATGCAGGTGCAGCAGGAGCTGCTGGGCCAAGGAAATTCTCCTTTCTGGAGATAACACAGACAAGACTGCTGGGTGACACAGGGAGATGATTGTAATATTGGGTTAAGCAGCTTTGTTAGCCCATGCCTGGCTCTGTCATGCCCTTATCCTGCAGCACACGTGGCCA
>NW_009706779.1:1500-6285 GCF_000703405.1 Apaloderma vittatum | reverse complement strand
CCTCTGTCCCCCCGTCCGTGGCTGCTGGGGGTACCGGCTGCTCATGGCTGGGAGGAGCAGGTTGATGCACTCCTTTTCCATTAAGCACCAGTAAAGAGTCGTTGTCGTGACTAGTGGTCCCAGAGCAGCACAATCACTTCTTCTTTGACGTACCTGTGGTTACCGCGAGTTCCTATAACCAGATGGTTAATGATACGACGGCGTAATTGCAGAGTAAACGAGTGTACATGGCGTCGAAATGCACGCGTATTAATCCGGGGCTGAGGCAGTCCTGTAATTTGTGTATCCGCATAACCCAACGATTATATGCATTAGTGATAATTTAGTTATCAAAAAGCATAATTCCGCTGTAATTGCGGTATAACAGCGGCGTAAGTGCAGCCCGTGCGTTATCAGCAGTAACGCCGCTTCCCCGCTCGCGTCGTGGGAATGCATTTATTTGCAAGAGCTGCTGAGCGTGGGGCCCCAGGGAAGCGGCTCTTGCCTGGAGGGGCTCCAAGCTTCTCCCCAAAGCAGCATCTTCCCGGGGAGGGAAATATTTTATTTATTTTTCTCATTTGAAAGTCTCCCCGCTGTGTTCCCCTGCAAGGCTTCAAGAAGAGCTGAGCTGTGCTTGCTTCACCTTTCTTTGGTCTTCCCCCATAAAAACGGCTCTGCTGACACCAGATACCTTTACGCCCGTGCAAAGCCATTGGGAAACGGGTGAAGGATCTGTCCCCTCTTCTACAACCTGTTTCTATCTGCCTGGCTCTCGTTCGTGCTTCTCTGACGGTGTAAAGGGTCCTGCGACTTATTGTGGCTTCAAGGTTCCTCCAGCCTGTCAGAGCTGTGTAAAAGGGCTGTTGGTTGCCTGAGGATCTGGCCTCTGCTGAGGGTTTGCCAGCAGCTTGTCAAGCCCTGGGGTTTACCTGTGCAGGGGGATTTATGCCAGAGGAAAGAACCAGCCCCCACGGGACGGGGAGTTTCTCGCCTGACCCTGGGATAAGGGTGAGCATCTCCCCTCTCTGCTCCATTTTTCACGCCCAGTCTCGAGTCTTCAGAGTCGTTTTTTATTTCCATCAGGCAATAATGCTCATTGCTGTAGTTAGCAGTTAGCATTCAAGCTGTTTGCTTTCTCATGCATTATCAACTTGACCTTCAGTTTCAATTTTTAGCAAAGCCTCGTGTTAAAGCCTTCGCCGTCGCAGCGGAAAGCATTTCTGCTCCAGGCACAAACTGACCCCTTCACCCCAGGCACAGGTTCTTTTTTGCAGCCCTGTGCCCGGGCCATGCTCTATGTCCTGGGCTACTGAAACAGACTGACCTGGGTGGGCCACTATATCTTCAATATTGCAGTTACTCTGGCAATTCTGCTGGCCCCTGATGGTTGCACTGATGGCCAGACGGTCTTTATTCTCTAGAGTGATGGTTTTTTGGGTACTAGCATTGCAGAGATGTTAAGTCTGCAAAGGATGAGTTTTCTTTGGCTGTTTTTAAGTGTTTTAACTGCCTTTCCAAAGCATCTTGCTGCCCTCAAAGCATCCTGCAGAGGCAGCAGGTGTCAGCTGTATTTATATTTCTCCCCATGACCCTGCTCCATGGCACCGTTTTGGTGGACGCACGGACCCATCTGCAGCCCCTTGGCTTTGCGTGGGTTGACATTTCCGCTGTCGCCGAGCTCTTGGAGGATGAAGTGTTAGATTTATGTTTATGTAATTTAGCTGGTGAGCACGGCGCGTTATGCCACGCGTCGTAATGTGCAGTGCTCGGTTTTGTGAAGAGGGTAATATTTCCAGCCAAACGCAAGAGTCCTTAGTCATGTGTCTGGATCAATTTTACACTGTCATTTCCCCCTCCCCCCCATTGTTTTATCCTTCACTGAGTTTTCTATATTTTTAGTTAAGAGGCTGATATATATTAGTGATGCATTTGTTCATCCCCATGTGACATTCATGGCTGTCTCTTTCTGGTTTTAACCACCTTCATTACTTTTGCTTGATGCATCGGGATGTCACCCCCAAAAAGTCGCTCCCAAGCCTTAAGGCATAAGCAAGCGTGGAATAAGACTTAAAACCTTCCCTGTCCTCGAGCAGTTTGCAGCCTGGCAGGCTGGGGCTGGGACTACAGGGCACCGCTGCCCTCGCTCTTCAATCTGCTCCTTTTTTTCACACTGGGGAGGGAGGTGAGCGATGCCGAGCAAAGAGGAGCTGTTAGTTGTGGCTGAGGCTGGTGCATGGGCTTGGCTCACAGCCCAAATCTGGGCTTTGGAGGCAGCCTGAGTCAATAGCTTGCTTCTGAATATTTCTGGTGTGTGTTGGGGGGTGCCCATGGGCTGGGTGGTGGCTGGCGGCTCCGTGGTGCTCCCCGTGAGGTCTCGTCCGAGATGGGAGATGCAACCCTGGGGCGTCAGTGGAGCGTGGGTGTCTTTTGTGTGACATGGGCTTAGGTTTGGGAGGGATGAGCTAAATTATTATGATAAATGAAAGGAAAAACTTTCAGGACTCATCCGGCATTTCAAGCCCCAGCTCCTGGAGTCGTGTGATGGGTGGGGGTCTCTGCTTGCAGAGAATAAACTCAAGCTTCTAACTGCAGAGCAATACTCCTTCTGCAGAGCAGTAGATGGGGGAAAGACTGCAAAATCTTGCTGTAAACCTCCCCAAAAATCCTAGAGTCTCTTGGTTCTTCCCAGTTCAGGGTTGGAACAGGGTGAGGGGGAAGAAGATGCAGCCCAAAGGGTGGCTCACCTGCAGAGGGGCTGCAGGAGCTGGGGGGGACTTGGCTCGCCCGAGTCCCTGATTAGGTCTTCAGCAGAATATTCTTCCCACAGACACAGGCCTTGGTGATACTACCTGCTTGAGGAACCTGAATTTTCTGCTCCCTGTTGTCCTGCCCAGGGCCCTAGGGTTGAGCTGAATACTTGCTTTTTTCCCCCCCTTGCAAATTCATTAATTATTGATTTAGCCCAGCAATGCAGGCAGTTGAAAAGCAGGCTCAAATTGCTCAGATTCATAATGTCTGATGAGGTTTCAGAACACTGAAGAGCAGCATTTGAGCTGGTTCCAGGGGTGAGGCAAGTGCCAGGAGCCTCCAGTGACAGGGATGCATGATGCAGGGCCCAGGACTGGCAAGGAGAGACCTGCCATCCCCAAAGTGGGACCAGCCTGTAAAAAATATGGGTATGGGGATGCTGCCATCGCTCTCTGCTTTGCATCCTGTGCTCGGTGGTTGGACGAGCATACCAGTCTCATGATAGCACAGGAGCTTTGCCTTCGTGAGGGCACAGAGCCCTGTCCCTAATGAATTTTCCTCTAAAGAGTTGGTTCCTGGAGGCTGTGTAGTTACATGAGTAATGAATCTGGGGACAGGGGAGCAGCCTGAAAGTCACCAGTTAAGACTCTGGGCTTGGGAATCTCATTTAAATGGCTGGTGTTAGGAAAGGGGAGACCACCCCTCCTTGCAGAAGGCCACCGCCACTGGGCTGCGCAGAGCCCGATCCCCTCTCGTGGTGCCCAGGGGAGCACGTCATGGTGGGGGGACACACGCACATCGCTATTCCCAGCTTAGTTGAGCCAAGTCTGTGCTCACCCAGCTCTGCTGGCTCTGCAGGGAGCCCCGGCAGGACGCTCCCTGATTGATGGCGTATGTTAGCGACAGCAAAAGCTTATTATCTACCTGCAATCAAGAGGGCACTTCAGCATCGTGTTTCCCAGAGAGGCTGCTCTCCTGCTGAGCCCATAATGGTGAAGATTAAACCCTGACCTGTGTTTGACAACACACGTTAACCCCACCTTAATGAGGAGAGTCCCCAGGGCCCTGGCGAGTGGCCGGCAGAGCCGCAGGGATGCTGGGGGGAGCCGAGATCCCACTGGGCTGGGGGTGATGCTGGTGCGAGGGACCTGAGGTGGCACTCAGGTGCAGACATGTCCCCACCAGCCTGGTCCTGCTGGCAGGAGGGTGGGTGGTCTCCTGGAGGACAAACCCCATGGCAAACCCTTCCCTTTGCAGAGCCGCTCTCGCTGCACATCCTGGCTTTGCATGGGAGAGTTTCCCTCTTGCCCTGATTCTGCGCCAAGACCTGCCTGGGTGGGATGGGGCAGCAGCCGCTCGTTAACCGGGGTGAGCTCGTTAGGGCACGCTCTGGTAGGCAGCAGAGAAAGGGATGAAAGCCCAGTGCCGGGCACGCTTGGCCACCTCCCGTAATTACACCCTCACCACTTCCCTCTCCCTGTCGGTCTCTGCTTCCCCGGATCCAGGCTACTGAATATTTCATCCTTGGCTCTTCCCCGCAGCCTCCCTGCGATGCTCCTGGCTTTGCCACCCTCAGGGCAGTTTTCTCCCAGCATCCAGCTGCTTTTTTGGGTCCCCATCTCTTTTTTCCCCTCCCATTGGCCCATCCGTGTGTCCCCCAAGTGCTCCATGCTCTCTGGCCACTGTGTTAACAAGGTTCTCATTACATCCTAATTGCCTGTATCCCTTTTTTGTTATATTCCTTGTTAGTTTGATTTACCAGAGCTGCTGGGTAACTTGGTAATTTCTGAACTGCCATCGATTTATTCTCTTTCTTATTTACGGGCCCATCTCCTCTGCCATCCTCGCTTCCCACTCGTACAAGAAGACGATCCCTGCCACAGAGTCACCCAAGGCCACTTGCTGCCCATTGCCCCAAGGATATTCAAAGCTGCTGCTTGGGGAACAAACTACTGGAGAGCTCTGTTGCTGCTCTCCCAGGAACGCGCTGAAGCTGGGTTTGATCTGTCCGTGCTGGGAAGGGGCCGGTGCTGCGGCTGCCACGTGCATGCCTGGACC
>NW_009706779.1:0-1469 GCF_000703405.1 Apaloderma vittatum | reverse complement strand
TGCGTTGCACACTCACAAGTGCACTCGTGTTCAGGGCCGTGTGTCATGGTACAGGGACATGTGTTCTGGCGTGTCCCTTCCTGCACTCACACGAGCCTGGAGCCGGGCATGGGAGCCTCACATGGGTGCTGGCTCCCAGCGGGTGTGCGCTCGTGCCAGCCCTGAGCTGTCACTCGCGTGTGCACGCACGCGCCCGGCTCTGCGCCAGGGCTTTTGGAAGGTTCTCGTGTTTGCAAACTGCTGCTTTTGTTGGATTTTCTCCTTTTATTGCCATGGAAACTGTAATTAAGTTTCACCGGCTTCTTAGCCAGAGCCTTCGGTGGCCCCAGCCGGTGCCACCCTGGCCTGGCCGGGGGCTCAGTGGTGCCCAGGGTGTGTGCCCCCCCCAGGAGGGGACTTGCCCATCCCCTGGGCAGGCACCTGCCGGTGCTGCCTGCTGCTGCCCGTCTCGCCTGGCTGATCTGTCTGTCCAGGAGTCTGTTTATCCAGCTCCCTCCTCTCCATCCATCTGGCTCCCCATCTGGGAAACAAACAGCAAATTGGCCCAATTCTTAACGCAGGAAAAAAATCCAAGCCTGAAAAAACCCCCTCTTCTGGGTCAGGGGTGGGTGATGCTCTCCCAGCTGGTGGGTATTTGCTGGGGGATGCTGTTATCCTCATCCCTGCAACCTCCCTTGCTCCATCTCAGCACCCAGCGGATGCCCCCTTCTCTCTGTCCTTTGGCTGCAAGGGGCCACATTATACCAATTTTCCTCCAGCCCTGTGGAAGGGAGCAAATTCTCCCATCCCAGAGGCCTCCGCCTCAGTGCCTGTCCCCATCCCATCCTCCCCCTGCTCCTCTCCAGGGCTGTAAACTGGGAAATCTCTCCCTGACACCATGTGCTAATTACTCTGACCTTTGCTTAAGTGGGGATCTTTTAGTGGCAGGCGAGGTATCAGCCGTGTCATTTACTATGCAAATTGAGACCATCAATTACATCCAGAAGGTCCCGCAACGTTTAATTTTCTCTCCGATCTCTCTTTTTATTGGCATCTGCAAAAATGCAGGAGCAGGAGGCCTCGGGCTTTTCGGAGCTGGAGGCTGGGAGCCCAGCAGCCGTGTGCAGGGACTCTTCTGCTTGCCAGCTTCCCCTTGTCTCTTTTAATTTTAATTAGCTGCTTTTGCAATCGCCCCGTGGAAAGCCAGGCTGGGACCCGGTCTAGTGCCTCGGGGATGGAAATAAAACCCTTTGCGGGGCCAGGCTGCTATCTCGAGGCGAAGGGTTCATGCTGGGGCTGCAGCCCATCGGCTCCACTTCTGACGGGCTGTTTTTGCCAGAATTTGACGGTTGCATGTGCAGAGCCCTTTGCAGAACCCAGCCCTGAGCTGCTGCTTGGGTCTGGCTGGAAAACCCTCTTGGAGGTGTTGGGATGGGACCGTGTGTCTGCCAGGGGGACGGGGCGTGACGTGGTTGTGTCTCGGCGGGTAC
>NW_009706778.1:0-2478 GCF_000703405.1 Apaloderma vittatum | reverse complement strand
GAGGCGCTGAGCTGTGGGGAAGGTGCATGAGGCACCGGGGTAGGAGTGGGGACGGGGGTGCTCCGTGGAGCACCTCGAGCAGGAGCTGAGAGGATGCTGCATCCCAGTGCTGTGCCCCCTGGTTGTGCCCATCTAGTTGTGCTGCTGCCTTTCTCCATAGAGGCAAAAATCCGAAGCCCAATTAGGGGGCTAATTATGGGGCAGCCTTTGTAACCTTCTGCTCTGTTAAGCCTGCACTGCTGGAGGGGCGAGGTGTGTGTCACCCCCTGTTCCCCACAGACTCCCTGCTCCTGCCCTGTGGATGAATCTGCTGCTCAAGGGAGCTGGGGGTGCTGAGCAGCACCTTGTTTTCCAGCCAGGATGTGCTGCTGGCAGCCAGGCGCCCTCCCCGCAGCCAGAAAAAACATTGACCACCCAGGGAAAAACTGTGCCCAGCCCAGGGTAGGGCCAGCTGCCAAGCCTCATCGTTCCCAGCTCGCCCCATGGCCTCAGCGCTGCACCAGGGTCCCCGAGGTCTGGGGCTGGGAATCCACCTCCAGGGTGGTCTCAGGACGTGATGTCCCTGTGGCCCAGGATGGGTCCCTAGAGGGGCTCCCCCCGTGGCTGCAGAGGAAGGACAGGCTCGGGGGCTTTGGGAGGGGCTGGCCGGAGGGCTGGGCGATGGCGATGAGCACCCCCAGTTTTACCCGCTCTCTGCTGTGACCTGAGCAGAGATTTTAAGCAGCTCCAGGAGCTCGTTGTCTCCCCCTGGAAGACCCAGCGATAACCAGAGCTCAGCCACTGGTGGGTTCAAGCTTGAGGGAGGTGGCTCCTCTGCTTTTCTCATCGAGATGGGTCGCACTGAGGCCACGGCTCCCTGGAGATCGCAGCCAGCTCTGTTTTAATTGCTGATCTCTGGATAATGAGCAGCGTTCCTGGGTGAGGTCAGCGCAGCAAGCCTGGTGCCAGCTGCTGTGCCCTCCTGACCTGCTCTGCGCTGGCCCACTGAGATGCTAACAAACCCCTCCGAAGGATTTTTGGGCAGGAAAATGGGGTTTCTCCTTAAAATAAGCCCAGAACACATTCCAGGGCAGCAGCAGCGGCGATACTGCACCAGCCTCTGTCGTCTGGGGACCACGGGTGGGCTGGGAGCACCCACTGCACAGCAGCAGTCGATGCAGCTGATGTTTTTAAGAAGTCCTGGGTAAAGTCCAGCCTCTGCTCAGGTGAGCTGCAGCTTTCTCAGTGTTTTATTACACAGCTTAGAAGGGCTTTTCCTCCTTGTCTTTGCATTCAGAGAGGCTTTTCTCCAAGCGAGCTGCCGTGCTACGAGTGGTTTGGATGTGGCCAGCTGTGTCTGTGCCGCCAGGCTGGGCTCTCGCTTCGTCTCCAGTTTCTCCTCTCCCCGGGCAGACCCGGTCATATTTATAATGGAAAAAACCCAGGTGAACACAAGAGCCTTTTAGTCTCCTGCCACGCCTGTGCTACAAGGTAGAACACCTCAAGGGCAGTATGAATAAAGGTGACACTCTCCCTGCCTCCAGGATGGCTTTCTCGTCCTACCAAGCAGGGGACAGGAGGTGGCCCGGGAGTAGGGCAGGCAGGAGGGGCTGGGGGAGCTGGAAGAGCAGCCCAGGTCCCTTTGAGACCTGAGCGTTTCTCAGGGCTTGGTGCCAAGTCCCCAGGTCTTGGTGACCACTCCTGAGGTGCCACCCTGACCCAAAAGCCGTCCCTGAGGAACGTGTCACCCGCGTTTCTTCTGCCTCCAGCTCCAGGGCTGCTGCCTGGGCTGTTGGCAGGACTGGGGGGGGGTGGATTTTGTACCTGTCTGACTTTTCTTCCTGGTTGGGTTTGGGTGTCCTGCTCCAGCCTGCCCAAAGGGGCCACTGGGTACCTGTTGTTGTAGAGATGGACACGACACAACTAAATGGTGATCGAAGTGGCTCAAAATGGCCACTTGATTATACAAAGGGTGTGCCTAAGGTAGGAGCAGAAGGTAGAGTGGCCTTTGCTCATAGGTCAAACACTTGTTTTCCAAGTTCTAAGACTTGCTTTTCACATTCTAATTGGTTTACAATTAGCAGCTTCTGGCTGGGCTCATCCCTCCGGATCTTGAGAGAGAAAGTTCCGCAAACGTGTCCAAACTGAGTACACACGACTTCCCATCTTAAGGGTACCCTGGGAATTTGTCAAGGTCAAGGTCTTCAACCAATGCCAGGTTATCAGCAGTCCAGCTGCTGTCCCCCGCATGTGCCCACCCCTGGGTGCTCTGGGCAGAGGGGTCAGACGCGGGGGTTGAATCCAGGTGCTGCCCCACCGTCCTGTCCAGGGGCTGGGCGATGTCCCCGGGCTGGGCGATGTCCCCAGGCTGTTCTCTGACCTGTTTGGAACCTCCTGGTGTTTGCCCTGTCTCCCTCCCGCAGGCTGCAGCGTGCCAGCCCAGTGCCATGCGGTGCTCCCTGAGACGTCTCCTCGTGGCTGCGCTCGCAGCCTCCATTC
>NW_009706777.1:0-2675 GCF_000703405.1 Apaloderma vittatum | reverse complement strand
GATATAAGTAACGGCACTGACACATAAAAAAAACCAAACAAACATACCCAACACCCAACCCAGAACCGCCGTTGTTGGCATTTTTCACCGCCCCTTCGCATAATTAATATATTCGCGTTTCCTCCCACTCTCCCAACGGGTTACCAGCTGCAGAGCTCCTGAATAGCGAGCTTAATTGGGCTTTGTCATGCAGAATACCTCAATTTTCTATAGCAGGTTACAAAAGGGGCCCTTGGCAGACGTGACGGGCTCGCCTGGCCGCGGGCCCTGCCCGGCTGCGCCCATCACCTCTCCTCCGGCCGTACAGGTAGCGCCGCCGCTACTGGTGCCCGGTGCGCAGTCGCATCCAACCCTCCGGTACTCCTCACTTCCCCCCAGTGAGGAGCAACCTCCAACCCACAACCCCCCCGTGCAGGGTCACCTCCAACCCACTGCACCTCGGTGTAGTGTCACCTCCAACGCACCAGCCCCTGATGCAGGGTCACCTCCAGCTCGTCGCTTCCCGGTGCGGGGTCACAGCTCCTGTCCCGCTGCTCCCTGGGCTGCTCCCAAACGCCCCCGGGACATTCCGACCTGTCTGAGCGCCTTTGTCCTGCGAACACGTCAAAAAAATCTCAGCCAGAGTTTATTTCCGGCGCGATTAAACGTTTTATTAGAACACGGACCTTATGAACAAATGTTCCCGTTTCATAGCAAAACGGGGTGATTAGGGTTAATTGGCAAACCCTAGACTCAAAAGAGGTTTGCCATTATAGGCTTATCATACATTCTCTATATGATATAAATAGTGCAGAATGTGGAGAGTGGATATTAACTGTGAATTACAGCTAATTATTATTTGGATACCAATCTACTACTTCTGCCTGTTGATTGGCACTGTTGCTTTCCGTGTATCTTTCTTCCCCCTCTTGTTTCTTGTTTTGACAGTTTAAATCCAGGTCTATGTGACATAGAAAACTAATACAATTCTCATTTCATTGTTAATCTGATTTTACCGCAGTGTAGGTTTTTCCTCTCACACCTGCGTAGCAGGGTGTAATTCCATTAATAATAATATAAAAAAATCAACATATTCATTGCATGTCTTTTCTCTGATGATACATTGTGAGCAGTGTGAGTTGAAAAAGAGCCATTTATTCTCACCGTGAATGAGTCTGCCTCGAACTGAAGACTTCACCTGCCTCCTCAGTCAATTAGGAATGTATCGAAAATTCTACCAGAAAACGAGTTAAATTAACCGTTAGCTAATTTCCTTGTGTCCCTCCTACATAATCCCCCCTTTTCAGCTTGCCCCAGAAATTACCACATGTTGCAAGGTTCAAATAGTGCCTAATGAAACAGTGACTAAATGGTTCGCTCAAACCCACAGTGAAGCCCTTTCGCTGTGCCTTCAAAGCCTAGGGGGCTGCAAACGCCGGGGGTCCCCATATTAAAATAAATAAATAAATAAAAATCTTCGGATTTGGCAAAAAAATCTCACCGCGAAGGGATGCGTCCTCCCTCAGCACCTCACAAGCACCGGGGCTGCGGTCCCCCTGGCTGAACCCCGGGCAGGGGAAAGGCGTCCTCCCACCCGGAGCAAGGCTCCCGGGGCGGGGAAAGGGCCTGGGATCCCTGGGGGACAAGGGCCGGGGATGCGGGAGGCCAAGGGCCGTGGATACGGGCGGACAAGACCCAGGAGAGACTGCGGGCACAAGCGGGACCGCCGGCGGGCGTCGGAGTCCGCCCCCGCACGGGTGAGAACACGCGTGAGCTGCCGAGGAGACTACGTACAACTTTATTTTCAACATCCCGTGTTGGTGCTTTCTCCGAGGGTGTAGAAAGTGACTTGACAAAGAACCTCCCTTGTATTGCCGGGGTCTGCCAGGAGGCAGCGTTTCTCTCCGGCGTTTCGAGATCTCCCCGCAACTTTCTTTACATTCATACGGAGCCGGAGTTTTTCTCTCTTTTGCATAGTGGTTCCATGTAAACTGCAAACCTTGATTGTACCGAGGTTCTTTAGTCTGAGGACGGAAATTAAAGATCGGCCCCGACTCGACAATCTTCTTTGCCAAACCCGCCCGAAGAGGAGTTTTGCCCCGCAGTTACAAGCTCTTGTTCCCGTGTAAAGCGGCTTCAGTGAAGTGTCATCTACTAAAACACAGTGAATTCCGCGAAGAGAGTAGAGTCACTTATTTGAAACGGTGAGGCTAATACAAAGTCATCAAAGCACTATGGTTCTTGTCTTTAAGTGACAACCCTCTTTATTGAGCTGTTTGAAATACGCCTCCCGCTTTTCAATGTCCCTCTATCCATCTTTGTCTGCTCTTCAGAAAAGTAGACAATATAAAGCAAAGCCTGGCGAGCTCCCCACGCTCTGGCTTGGGCAGTGCCAACGTTAGCCTTGAAATTGTCACTCCTTCATTAATCTGAAGCTAGTTATTTTTCCAGAGCACACAGCACACGCTTCCGATCTCTTTGGGTTCCCTTCCAACAGCTTAAATCCCCCCGGACACGCTGGATGGGGTCGGGGCAGGGGGAGGCGCGGAGGGGCCGGGGACCGGCCCATCGCCCGGAGGAGAGCCGGCTGGAAGGCGCGGAGGGGGGCGGAGAAGGGCGCGGAGCAGATCCTGCGTGAAATCGGCGCTTTCACGGCGAAGGGCTGAGCGCGCTGCAGCCGCGGACACGGCTCCCGA
>NW_009706776.1:2813-3363 GCF_000703405.1 Apaloderma vittatum | reverse complement strand
CAGGTGCACCTCTGATATCTCCAGCCCTGCTACACCAGCCTGGGTGTGCTGGGCTCTTGCCCGGATCATCTAGGGAAACTGAGGCACAGGGCAGGCTGGTGAGGAGGAGCCACTGGAGGACAGGGTTTGAGGAGGTGCTGGTCAGCCCCACTGCCCGTCCTGACTCCATCCCTTGCCCCATGACCCTGGCAGGTTCTGCGGCTGCAACCCATCCTGACCTCCTCGCGCCATGTTATGACCATCCTCTTCGTGGCGGACGAGGGAGTAGCAGACAGCGGGTTCTTCGCCACCTACCAAGCACGCAATGCCACAGAGAGTAGGTAGCCAGCAGGGGCACAGGCTGCCCAGAGGGGCTGTGCAGTCACCGTCCTTGGGGGTTTTCAAGGCCAGACTGGATAAAGCCCTGGAAAACGCTGCTCTCACCCCATAGCAGACCCTGTCTGGAACAGGAGATTGGGCTACAGGCCCCTGGGGTCCCTTTTTACCCGAATTACCCTATAACCCTATTGATCCTAGCCATGCAAACAGGCACGATCCATCACCTGAGGGC
>NW_009706776.1:0-2653 GCF_000703405.1 Apaloderma vittatum | reverse complement strand
CCAGCCTCCTCCCAGTCCATGCCCATGCTCAAGCCCATGCTCTGCCGTGCTGGCCCCTCTCATCTTACAGAGACCTGCAGCCCTGCAGAGTTCTCCTGCGGAAACGGTGAGTGCCGGGCGCTGGAGTCTGTGTGTGACGGCTGGCATGACTGTCCCGATGGCACCGATGAAGTGAACTGCACTGGGGTGTCCTACCCAGCCTTTGGTGAGTGCCACCCTTGGGTTCTCCACGTGGCACTCAGCCCCCACTGAGCCCACCCGGCCTGCGAGACACGTTGGCAGCTGTCCCATAGCCGACATCTACCCGAGGCACACCTGGGGGGCATCACTGCCACTATAAGAAGTGAAGCAACTTGGCCTGTGCAGGGTCTGTTTGTGAGCCCGTGGAAGTGGAGATGTGCCTGGGGCTGGGCTACAATGCCACCTCCTTCCCCAACATCTGGCTGGCCATCCCGGACCAGGAGGGAGCTGCTGAGGTGCTGCAGGACTACCAGGTGAGCTGCCCGGGGGCTGCCTGTGGCACTACCCCCACCACAACATACCATGCCATGCTCACCACCACTCTCCCGCTTTTGATGGAGCTCGCCTGCTACCAGCACCTCCGCCTCCTCATCTGCAGCCTCTTCGTGCCCAAGTGCACCCCAGATGGGGGTGTCTTGCAGCCCTGCCAAGCCGTGTGCCTGGCTGCTGAGCTGCGGTGCCAACAGTCCCTTGGGCTCCTCGGCATCCTCTGGCCCATCAACTGCAACATCCTGCCTGACTCCAGTGATCCCATAGAGTGCTTCCAGCCCTGACTCAGCAAGAGAAGAGGAGCAGGGGCTGAAGCAGCCCATCCAGAGACACACACCCCACCTCCTGCCCTAAATGCCCCTCCCATCCTCCTGTTGCAAATACTCAGTGGCTGGGGTGGGTCCCAGTGCCTGGCTCCTCACCGGCCCTGGGGGTCAGCCCCTCTGCTCAGTGCTCAGCTCAGCGCCTGGATGCCATGGGCTTGCCCCCGGAGAGCAGGCATCCCTTCCCAGCCTTGCTACAGGGAAAGGCTTGTGCTGGAGGGGCTGTGCACGGCCTCTTTCCTGCAGCACTCAGGCAGATGCTCGCCTAGCAGGGGAAGGGTTAATGCTCCCGAAATGGAGCAAGGCTGGGCTGAGGTGAACCAGACTGCAGGCAGAAGAAAAGCCCAGAGCTGCCCATGTCCCGCAGCCCCAAAGCCAACAAAATAAACAGTGTGAGCAGCTGACAAACCTGATGGAGTAGGTAGCTCACTGGGGGAGAGTCTCTGTGTGGGTCCCACCAGATTCGAGGGGAAACTGAGGCATGGACCAAGGGAGGGAAACAAGGGCTGGGGTGGGGGCCTCTGGACAAGAATGGAGGTACACAGGGGACACTGCCTGTCTAGAGGGTGGAACGGGCTGCTGGCTGTGTCCTCAGCGGTCTGGGTGGTTTGCAGGACCCCAAGGAAATGGATGGGTCTCAGAGGGGGTCAGGCTGGTGACTCCACAGTGCAGGCAGCAGCAAGGGCTGTGGCCCTGCTGGCTGAGCTGGCCATGCTGGCTTCAGGCCTCCCTGATGGCCACAGGCCTGGCAACACCCCACGGCCACTAACCAGCAACCAGCTGGCCAAAAACAACAGCCCCTTCACACCTTGGGAGTAGGCAGCCAGGCGGCTCCCTGCCAGCATCCAGGCATCTGGGGCAGGAGAGCTCAGCCAGCAAAGTCACTCGCACTGCTGTGGGCACTGGCACAGAGAGGAGAAAGCCAGCGGTGCCAGCATGCTTCCTGCTGCCCTCACCCGCCCGCGTGCGTGGGAAAGTCCCTTGCCTGGCTGGAGTTACTGGGAGCGGGACCCACTGGGGTCAGCTCCTCTCTGCCCTGGCACATGCTACAGGCTCCTGCCCTGCTCAGGGGTCTCCAGCCCACCCCATTCCTTTGCTCCCAGCTGCTGCAAGCTGACTGCAGGGCACGGGGACTCCCCTCAGCAACGGGATCACCCCACGGCTAGTGGCTCTTAGATGCACTTGGTGCTGGAACGAGTTAAAGGCGAGCTGGGAGTGCCTTCGAAAGCTTTGCCTCGTCTCCAGCGTCCCACAGGGCTGCACGGTCGCAGTGCTGCTCTGCCCATGTTTCCACCTGCCTGCTGCTCCCTGGCACCTCCCTGCCCGCTCAGCCCCTGGGCACCACATCAGAGTCCCCCCCAGCTAACTGCGGCAGGTACCCGCTCCCAGCGGTGGCACTGCCAGCCCGTATGTGCCCTGCCATCCCCTGCCAGGGACAGCCCTGAGGCTGCCAGCCAGCAGACCCACATGCCCCGAGGGCTTCCTTTTCCTTCTGCTGCTCCAAACCCACTCGCCTTTGCTGGGTTTCCCTCCCTCTTGCTGCACTCTCACTCACTGTCTGTTTTCTCTCCTTTCCCTTCCCTCTCTCCTGCTGCCTGACTGCCCAGACGTGCTCAGCCGAGGTGGTTTGCAGCCCACGCCTCCTCTCCCTTTGCCAGGCTGTTTGTCTCCCTTCCCCCTGCCTACAGCACTTCTGACATCAGGAAATTATTTTTCTTTTCCCCTTGTCTTGTAGCTGTTGGCTCCCAAGGCCCTTGATTTCCTCTGGAGTTTGGGAGGAGAGACGTGAGGGGAGGGGAGGGGGAGAAGCTGCCTTTCCT
>NW_009706775.1:13172-13645 GCF_000703405.1 Apaloderma vittatum | reverse complement strand
CCCCAGCCCCTTCTTGTGATTAATAGTAATAATTAAATCCATATCAAGTCACAGAGAACCATCACGGGGCAGCACGGCAATAAATGCCACCGTTGAGATGCTGACAGCCCAGGAGGGATGAGCAGGCAATGCACCACGGCCCCAGAAGGATCTGCTGATCTACAGCCGGGCAAATTTTTTTTTCCCCGGGAAGCCGGGCTGGGGGGCTTCCGGGGGGGCCGCCAGCATCTCCTCCTTGCCCCGCTGCCCACCAGGCGCAGGGTGGGCACAGCCCTGGGCACAGAGGGTGTTTGGCTGAGGCACTGGGAACCTTGTGGGAACCTCGCAGCTCCCAGCACAGCAGAAAGCCTGGAGGGGTGCAGAACGTGCCACAGCCAGCGCAGCCTCTTCTCACCACGCACCGTCACGGCGCACAGCGCAGACAGGACCAGCCTGCCCATGGCGTGCCTCCCACCAGCCTTTTGCGCAAACTC
>NW_009706775.1:12844-13157 GCF_000703405.1 Apaloderma vittatum | reverse complement strand
CGCCCCCCGCAGGCACCTCGGCTGCAGCGCCCCGGCCCCTGCCCAGGCAGCACCCCATGCCCTCGGACCTTGGGCTCTTCTCCAAGGCAGCACCTGAGTAACAACACCAGGACGCCACAATTTTCATGAGGCAGAGCAAAGGTCTTAGGTCCACCCAGGGAAAAAACCTGGGCAAAGTGCAGCAGAGCTTGTCCTTGGCGGTGTTTGCAGGGAACACAGCCCATCTGCCCCACAGAGCCACCCCAGGGTGCACACCGTGCCCCGAGGTCACCGCTCACCTCCCCAGGGACAGCTCCATGGCACCAGCAAAGGG
>NW_009706775.1:12116-12324 GCF_000703405.1 Apaloderma vittatum | reverse complement strand
CCCCTCCTCATGCTTGTCACATGAATGAGCTCTGGGGCCGGACTCCCCCCTCGCTGGGAAGGGGATTGTGCCACATTGTGCGGAGGATTAGGCTGTTCCAGGAGGCCAGGAGCATCTGTGCGTGAGGGGCTGCTCTCTGCCTTGGCCCCTCTCAGCACCGCGGGGAACACAGCAGGACCCCCCCGCCCCACAAAATGGGGAAACGAGC
>NW_009706775.1:11203-11884 GCF_000703405.1 Apaloderma vittatum | reverse complement strand
CTCCCTCGGCTGCTGCCGAGCATTTCTGACCGGCAACCTCAGATGTTTGGGAAAACAAACTGCACGGGAATTAGCTCCCAAGTATTTCCTCAATTCTGCCCGCTATGACGAGAATTTTATTTTGCTACCCCCAGGAGGAAGGAAGGCGGACGTGGAGCACACAAAGGGAAGCTGTGCAGCAGCTCGGCACGGGGAGGTTTGACTTCCCAGCGCTGCAGCCAGTGCCCACCCTGCTCACCCCACAGCCACAGGGACCTCTCAGCCTGGGAAGGGGGGAGCATCCACCTTCCCATCTGCTTTTTGTGGCTCAGTGCAGAGGTATCCCCTCAGCATTCCCCAGGGGTGAGCAGGCCCCTGGCTGCCCCTGCACCTCCCTGAAGGCACCAAGGGGCAGTTGGAGCATCCAGCACCGGGCCCCGCGAGGCCCCCCCGCGCGCTGCCGCCGATTTTAGCTCCTGCTCCACAGGCAGATAACAGCGAGGGGCTCTGGGAGCCAAGTACAGCTCTTGTACCTCCCCATGCTGCAGATACCTTTGCTCACAGAAATAACATGACTAAATGTAGCTTCGCTCCTTCTGCAAACCAAGCCACGAGGGAGGAACAGGGCCCAGAGACAGCCCCTGTCCGGGCAGGCAGCGGGAGGAGAGGAGCTGCACGGCAGAGTCCAGCCCTGCCCCGACC
>NW_009706775.1:10777-11060 GCF_000703405.1 Apaloderma vittatum | reverse complement strand
TCCAGCCCTGCCCGGCACCCAGCCAGGACCACGCTCTGCCCCGCAGGCAGGGCAACTGCACCACTTCTAGACTGAATCGCTTTATAGCCTCACGCAGGGCGAGAGCAAGCGTCTCCTCCTGAGCCTCGTCTCCTCCTGAGCCCAGACACGCACCCTCCTCCTCCACCCGCCCTCCCACAGCGCGCCCGTCAGCCGGGGCTGAGCCCATCCCTCCCCGCACAGGACCACAGGGGCTCCTCTCAACACCGGCACCCCCAGCGGGCTCTGCCACCACCCCGCTCCC
>NW_009706775.1:10337-10656 GCF_000703405.1 Apaloderma vittatum | reverse complement strand
ATTTGAAAAAAACTCAGCCTCTTACATGATTTCTGATCAACATTTACTAGAACTTGAGAGCCATTAACCTGCTCCACGTACGTTGAGATATTTTCCAGCACTAAAAAATAAAAAATAAATACGTACAAATTCTTTCCTCCCCCTTACGTGTCCTAGATGAGTGGTTAGGCATCCACCGCCTTAAGGTCTCAGTTGAACAGAAGCAAGTAAAAGAGGTTTCTCTAAGAGATAAAAGAGCGAAAGCAGAAGGGCTGTCTCAGGGATGTACCATCTCCACCCGCCCCCTCCGCTCTGCCCAGGGTCACGCGCCCGAAACACC
>NW_009706775.1:8401-10287 GCF_000703405.1 Apaloderma vittatum | reverse complement strand
AGGGCACCCCCCCCGGCATTCGGGCCCGTCTGACACCACCCGACGCGAACCTTCGCCAACCCGCATATCCCGTGAGAGCACAGCTACGAAAGAGGGATTTTCAAGAACTACAGTAGCTAAAGTGTTTTCAAAACATACCTAAAGACCACCTACAGAGCCAGGAGGCACCGGGCACGGGGGCCGAAGACCACCCTGCCCCGTGCCCGGATTTCCCCTCCGCGGAGGGCCTGCGGTAAGAAGCGTGTGAAGCAGTATTCATCCAGGGCTGGCCCTGAAGCCCATCATGCTTCAACAAATCCAGTATCCTGCTTTTTATGGCTTTTTAACAACGGAACTCCCCAAAACATACACCCCCCCACACCCCAAGCAGAATACAGAGCTAAAGCACAGTTTAGAGTTAAGGCTCGTCCAGATTCAGCTAGATATGAAGACTGTAAGGCACATATTAGTACATTCATGTTACTGTTAAAAAGCCAGACTATAAAAAGCCCCCCTGCCCCCCGACACACGAGGATACTGCGTGTGTAGCCCTGTTACCTTTGTTGAACACAGATGGAAAGACAATTCAGAGCCCGGTTAAAAATGAACACCTGGTTTAAACACTTCTCACGGCCGCCCAGCGCCAGCGGAGCACTGCCCAGCCACCGCGCCAGGGCAGCGGCGCTTCCCCGACACCCCGGGATTGACACCGGTCCCGGGAGTGAGACCGGTCCCTCACGTGTGGCTCTCCTCCTCTTTGACGCCATCCTCTGCGCTCTTCTGAGGCGAGGGGGCCACATCGTTGTTTGCCTCTTTCTGCTTCTCAGCCTCGTCGACGTTGGTCTCCTCCTCCTTCCCTTCCTTCTTCGCCTTCTCCTCCGCCTTCTGCTCCTTTGCCACCAGGCGGTAGTTGATGCCCATCCCGATGAAGAGGTAGATCCCGGAGACAATGAGGATGACTCCGCAGGCCCAGTACGTGTACTTGTAGTCACCGTACATGTCGTTGAGCTTCCCTGAGGGACAGAGCATGGACAGCTTAGAAACGCCCCAAAATTGCTCCCGGTTGTGGAGATGCTCCCAAGGCCAGCCCAAGCCCATCAGCCTCAGGCCTTTGATCCCCCAGCCCCTGCTCCCCTACCCTGCACCAGGGGCTCAGACCCCCCTCCTTTTCATCACCCCCCTCCCCCCTCCCCAGGCTCGGGGGACCCACCACCCCTGAGCCAGGCCAGAGCCCCGGGGCATGGCACAGCCTACCTAGCAGCGGCGGTCCCAGCAGCACAGGGCAGCACTCCACGATGGTCACAAGGCCGACGGCGCTGGAGAACCGCTGCGCTCCCACCAGGTCCATCAGGGTCTCAAAGAGGACGGAGCTCAGCCAGCCGAAGGCAAAGCCAAAGAAGCCGGCGTAAATGCAGAAGCCGGCATAGGTGGTGGACATGGGGGCCAGGAGGTGGCACACCCCATTGTAAATCACGGAGACAGCGAAGAAATACTGGACTCTGGGTCTGATCCACTTGGTGTTTGCCACCAGTCCCATGGAAGGTCTGGCCACCATGTCTACAAAGGCCAGGATAGAGAGCAGGAAGGCCGCAGACTCGTTAGCAATCTTCTTGCTCTTGGCATAATTGCTGAGGAAGACCAAGGGAGTGAACAGCCCGAAGAACATGATCACGTTGCCCGACAGATAGAGCAGGAAGCCCCTGTGCGTGAACAGGGACAGGTCCAAGAACTTGTTGATCGTCTGGAAAAGCGTGCTCTTCTCCTTCTTGGCCTTCCCACCGATGAGGTCGGCGCTGGTGTCCCCATCGTCTTTCTTCACCGCCTTCCCGGCCTCCTGCAGCACCTCCTTGTTGGCCTCTTTCTTCAGCTGATCCGGCTTGGGGCCTATGGGCCGCATCAGGGACCCG
>NW_009706775.1:8061-8370 GCF_000703405.1 Apaloderma vittatum | reverse complement strand
CGCCGCCCCAGACAAATATGACAAACAAGAGCTGGTTCACGGGCGCCAGGGTGGAGAGAAACACGGGGCTGCCCGCCATCGCCAGCCCGTTGGCCAGGGGACGCTTCTTGAAGAAGTACTTGCCGATCATGGTTAAGGCTGGGTTCAAGTTGAACGCAAGTCCAAGGCCTGAAGGAGAGGAGAGACAAGGGGTCAGAGCTCGACCAGCCCCACAGACCAGCAGCACCGGCAGAAGGGCTGGTGGGACGAGGGGGAGAGGGGAGTTTCAGCTCTGGGGCTTTCACGGCCCTGTCTCCGCCGGATTAACTT
>NW_009706775.1:5448-7930 GCF_000703405.1 Apaloderma vittatum | reverse complement strand
CTGCCAGCACCAAACGCTGGTTCTGTGTCACCAGGGCCATCTCGTATTAGAATATGTGACAGGAATCGGGATTTAACGCAACCATAGACATTCCCTCGTAATTACCAGGTTTGAGGCGCTCCTCTTGCTGCCTCAGGAGAGGCTTCACCTCCACCACAGCCCGGTGAGGGCAGGGCTGTCACTTACCTCCCACCACCCCAACACAGAAGTAGAGCTCCTCCACCGTGTTGCAGAAAGAGGCTGCGATCAGCCCGCACCCGGAGAGGCAGCCGCCAGCGATCATGATGGGCCGGCTGCCGTACTTGTTCACCAGGATGCTGCTGATGGGACCTGGGGAGGTGAAGCAGAGACGCCCAGAGATGAGTTATTGTTGCACAAGGGGCAGGATGGATGCAGGCGAGCACGCTGGAGGTTTATCGCACAGCTCGAACACTTTCACACAGTGACACTTCACCCAGCGACAGAATTAGGGTAAGGGGAAAGGACGGGAGGTTCAGAGGCAGCTGGAGATAAGAGACTGACATTTGGTTGGAGCACAGGCAGCTAAGACCTCTCCAAGCAAGCTGCCTTCCATGGGCTGAACCAGGAGCTGCCCAGGCACCAGTCGCCCCAGGGACAGGACTTTGGGACAGGGACCAACACAGCGCCCAGCTCTGGGGGCTTTGCCCAGCCCGTGGCCACCCGCTCAGCACTGCCCACTTCCAGAGGGAGGTTTCTGATCAAGACAAAGCTGTGGAGAAACAGCCTCAATGGCACAGGTGAAGCTCCCTGAGGGCTCAGGGAGGAGCTCAGGAGAAGGGGTGCTTCTGTTTTCACGGCTACCCCTAAGGCAGGAAGAGCCCAATTGCTCTGCGACCTGCTTTTAAGTGCTTGTTATCTGGAGCTTCAATCCAAAGCAAACAGTGATTAGATACTGTGAAGCATGCTCTACAGACACTAAAATGTACTTAAAAACTGAATGAACACCCATTGAATATTAACAGACCTAGTTTTGCCATTAACAGATAAGCAAGGTTGTCAACATGTTATTCCTGGTTCCTCAGACTCTACTTGACCTTTTTTGCCCAGTTTAAACAAAGGCTGGAGAAGGTTACAGAAGCCACGAGGACTGCCTCCAGCTCTGCCTCCATCCAGCCCCACAGCATCCCACTCTCCACAGACGGCACAGCACCCACCTGCCAGCAGCCCCAACCCGGTGCCACCGACCGTGGAGAAGGGGCCACGTCCCTGGCCCAGTGCCAGGCAGCAGCAGGTCCCAGGGGCTGTCACATCACCTCACGCCCCACACGCACTTCCCTGCAGAGCGCTCAGCCCTTTGCAAAATCTTTACCTTCAACTCAGAAACGTGATGCT
Source organism: Apaloderma vittatum (assembly GCF_000703405.1). Taxonomy (NCBI): domain Eukaryota; kingdom Metazoa; phylum Chordata; class Aves; order Trogoniformes; family Trogonidae; genus Apaloderma; species Apaloderma vittatum. The sequence goes on along the minus strand of NW_009706775.1, from coordinate 6,577 downwards.
CCTGGACAGAGTCGAAAGGCAGCCATGGCCTTTCTCCTGGGAAATCCAGCCCGGAGCAGCAGCTCCAAGGGCAGCCAGCAGGAAGCACTTGTACCCTGGTGGCAATTCCAACACTCCTCATCCTCTTTTTTTTTTTTTTTTTAGTTAAAAGAAAGAAAATAATTCACACCCACTCTTATCTTCCATATTCGCATGAAGCATTTCTGAACAAATGTTAGCTGACAGATTTTGATTAGTCATGACATGAAAAAAGCGTAAGTAATGGAACAAGAGTCTTCCCTAATCCTAATGCAGAACTGAAAAGGGGGCATTTGAGATCATTACCCTGACGCTGACTGCACAGAGCGGCTGTGTGGGGCGCAGGACGTGCTGCTCCACCAGCATCAGCCCTTCCCAGGACAGAAGCTACCCAGCTCTGCAAGATACCATCGGCCCAGGACGTTCTGCCAGAGCTTTGCCTCCAAGCAAGAGCACAGTTCCCACGGGAAGGTGCCCCAGGGACAGGGACAGCAGGATGCACACTGTGACTGCCCCAGCCTAAGCCAGACCCTGCAAAGGCTCCGGGCACGTCTGAGGTATCTTCAGCAGCATTCCCGCCACCAGCGTCTGGGCCAGTGGTTCAAGGCCAAGTAGCTGCTGGGACTTAAGGGCAAGAGCTCAGGGGGAGCAGGAGAGACTGTGCCAGTGCGGAGGGAGGGGGACAGCGGGGCGACCCCAGGGCTGGGGAGGGAGCTCTCAGCCCAGCTGCCGGGCAGCTCCAGGCAGCGCCACTCCCCCGCGGCGCCCCAGGGACCCGCTCTGCACTATTAGGAGAGGCGGAATGGCCCAGATTGAGTCTCATTAAGGCAGTTACACAGTTTACAAGCTTGTTATAACATCGGAGCAGGGAAATGTGCTGGTCGCTTCGCTAGCTGAGCGAGGACAAAGCAGAGCCTGTTCCCCCAAAGGAAAAGCCTCGTGCTCGGCCGGGCGCTGACGTCAGCTCCTTTCGATGCACAAATGCACCGAGGCCGGGGGCTCTTCGCCAGCTGGGGATGGCAGCGGTACAAGCTCCGATTTGCCTCTGAAGTGGACACAACAGCAGGCTCCCAATAAGAGTTTCTTTTAGACAAGCAAGACACCCGTCGGA
>NW_009706775.1:4084-5417 GCF_000703405.1 Apaloderma vittatum | reverse complement strand
AGTGCTCTGCCTGCTCCTCACTGCTACAGACAGGCACAAAGCACACAGCCTGGGGATCAAAAGACTGCAAGAAGCAGTTCCTGAGGGATGGGGGAGGAGAGCTGCTTCAGTTTAAGTAGTTTGGCTTTATTCTGCTCATGTCTGTGCACTTCCAGTCCACATGGCCACCCTCACGCAGCACCAGCTGCCCACGGCGCAGCAGAGCGGCTGAGCCATCCAAGCTGACCAGAAACCGGGGGCAGATCCCTAGATACAGCCCCTGTTTGCCAGGTGAAACAAGCAAACAAGAAAACCTAAATCGATGTCTAACCCAAAAGAAAGAGACCCCAGGAGCAGGGCTCCCGCGCACAACACAGCAGCTCCCCGGCCTTTGGGCAGGCGCGGGAAGCAGACACAGCGACCGCAGCACGCTGTAACAAGGGCAAGGGCAGAATTACACAAGTTGTAATTCCCCGGAAAGATTTTACTTACAGCTTTGCAGAGGGGGACAGATTAACCCGGTTTTTGCATTCTAGGCGTTAAACAGAACTTTTTGAGCAACCTCCCTCAAGCAAACTTGCTCAGGGAAGTTTGGCTCTCATATAAGGAAATAATTCCAACTGTTGGCAAAGTTTTGGTTGTTATCACTACAGCAAGGTGTGAATCATCCGCCTCAGCACAGCCGTACCCTGTGCTGCCACACACGGGCACACATGACTGCTGCCTCCAGCCCACTTACCTCCCGCATACATGACAGCCAGCATGATGGAGGAGATCCAGGACACTTTGCTGCTGGACGCGTTGAAGATGACCTCAATCTCTTTGAAGAACACGGTGATGGATTTGGGGAAGGCGTAGGAAAACCCAATGGAGATGAAGGCTCCGATGACCACGGCCCATCCCCATCCTCCTTCAGGAGGAGTGTAGCCCACAGGGCCTCCAATGGCCGGTGGCATCTTCAGCAAAGCTGGTGATGACTCAGTTGGGGTTCAAAGATCTGGAAAAGGACAAAGTATGGCCTCACATGAAAGCAAATGGTTGCATCCCCATTCCCTGGCAGGCAACAGCATGGCTGGAGCCCCGTGATCCCATGCTCGCACGGCTGGCACAGCACCAGTGCCCTGAACCACCTCAGGGAGAGCCGGTCCCAGGGGCAAGCGCTTGGGGCCCACCAGCAGCACGTTGCCCTCGTAGGGCTGTCCCAAAACACATGCTCAGATTGCGCCTGGCCTTTAAGCAGGTATTTATAAGCAACAAATTTAAGACATGATAACCCGTGCTAAGCGGGAAAGGGCAGGCAGCCGTGGGGCAGGGCCGTGGGGCTGAGGGCCAGGCAGGGCAGCAGCCACTCAGG
>NW_009706775.1:3018-4065 GCF_000703405.1 Apaloderma vittatum | reverse complement strand
GGGAGCCGCCTCCCACCGCGGGTCACAGCCACTCGGAGCAGGAGCAGCACACCCAGGTTAGGAAATGCAGACGTTCCGGGGAGATAGATCTACACACGAGCCAGGCACCCCCCTTTCTGCAAGGAAAGAGCAGGCGGGTGTCACCGCTCACCTGCTGGTCTGCCCGGCTCTGAAGGTCAAAAGCCGCACCTAAACAGCCCCAGCAGAGACCAGGGAGGATCCCAAAGCCCAGGGGGAGGTGGGTGTGCCCGAAGCAGCCCCCACCCCAGCAGAGCCCGACTCCCCAGGCTCAGCTCCAGCAGAGCAACCCCAGCCCAGCCGCAACCAGATCCTCCTTCCCTACCGAAAAGGCTACAGCAGGTTTCACTAAAGCATCCGAGCGTAAAAACAATTCACCTCAAAAGCTGAAGACCAGAAGGGATTAGAAAACAAAATAAACTGGGAAATGTCATCCAGGCTTGCTGAAGTGAGGAATCCCGTTGGAGAGGCCAAGCAGGGAGAGGCCGATTCAGAGCGATTTGGAAGGCAGCAGTGTCGGGCTGCTCACACATCTCCCCCGCTGCAGCTGCTGCGTGGCTGGATCACACCCCGAACTGCTCAAAAAATAAGGCTGCTCAGGCAGCAGAGAGCAGCACAAGCTGTCCTGGGGAGGAAACGCAACCAGAGCAGCTGCTCAGAAGCGTGGTTTACACTATGCAAAGCAACAGGAATCGCTGCACTCCCAAGAACTCCCGTGTGCTCCCCAGATTTCAGAAGACGTGTTCTGACACCCTGTGGCCCCCAGCCTTGCGGCCAGAGACCTCCCTGCCCACATGAAGCACCGACAGCCAGAACTCCTTCACCAGAGCCCACCCCTCGCTCAGCAGTCCTCTGCTGCTCAGGTTTCCACATGAAGAAAAAGCTGCCTTCGAGGAGGAGCGCTTTCTCCAGAGCTCCCCAGCTCACACGAGGCGCACTGATGACTTCAAAGCAGCGCGCTGGCTCAGAGCGGTGCTGCCGTCTATTTATAGGAGCATCCGTCCAGGCTCTCGGCGATTACCATCTCAC
>NW_009706775.1:713-2813 GCF_000703405.1 Apaloderma vittatum | reverse complement strand
CCCACGAGGGGCAGGAGGAAGCAAAGCACGGGAGGCCGGCTGCTGTAAGCCGCTAAGACTGGTTTAGCCTGACCCAGACACCGATTTTTGCGCCGGCCGGGTATTATCCTGCATCCTGGCCATTGCGACACATGACCATCACGAGCAGATCCCAGCCACTCCACTGCTCCAACAAAGGAATCATTTACAAGACGCCGCCCTGGGCACGTCCGCCGCTGAACTATGCCCAGGAGCCAGCAGAGCAGATTTCCCTTCCCAGATCCCCGGGGTCGCAGCCGCCCTGAGCCCACATTAGCGGGTCCAGGTGCTGGCAGCGCCCAGAGCCAGCACAGACCCACGGGGACAAAAGTGCCCGGTTCTGCGGAGGCTCAGCACGTGCCTCCAGCCTCTCTGCACGGGGAGCAGCCCACCCGCCACCACGCTCGCTCTGGACAGCCACACGGCTTTGCTCACCATCATTCCCCCACGCAGGCTGGAGTTTCCAGCCACCTCTTGTTTTGAGTCATACTGAGCTTTCACAGCATTCAGTGAACTTTAAAGCATCATCTAACTACAGTGATTCTTCTGAAACATTTTTAAAAGATGATACTTTAGCAATAAAAACGACAGGCAAGGACTACAAACTACTGGCAATAAACACTATCCAAAGCAAAAGCTGGGGGGTGCTGATGAGGTGTTGGGGATTTTTTCCCCTTTTGCTCCTCAGACACACACAGGTTTAATTCTTCCACCACTCCCGAGGAGCTCGACTGCACCAAAATTACTGCGGCTTGGTTCACCTATTTGTTCTTTCCCTGTGAGCAGCATTCCTCCTCCTGTGGGTGCTCAGGTGGCACCTCTATAAAATAAAAGACTTTTGGCGGGTTAGACATGACCTCTCTTGCATTGCTGAGACACGGCAAAAAGCCTTGAACCGAACAAGACTTGAGACCATGAAACAAGATTCTCAAAGCCTGACGCCAGAGGGTTTACATGATGAGTTCTGCATGCCACAACATTTTTCCCTGACTCACTGAAAATCCTTACTAAGAAAGACCAGTTTTAGAAAGCTTGTCCTTTAACCGCATTAAGGCTTCTTGCCGATTTCCTTCTTGCCCCCACACAGAAGCAGTTTCAAATAAGAGAGGGGAAAAAAAAAAAAAAGCACATGTAAGGCAGCCAGTTCAATTGGAAAGCTTCCTGAATTCCCTTTGCAAAAAGGAAAAGAAAAAAACTACCACACACAGAACATAGTTATGACATTTACAGCTCTGTTCTGGAAGAGCTGCAACGTGTAAGACGTGTTTGGAAATCAAATTCACAGCTGCCAGGCAGCCAGCTACAGTTTGCCCTATTAGGAATAAAATAACCATATTTGCAGTAATTAAGACTGATGAGACCAAGTAATGACTGCGAGGATCACATCTGCTCCCCGTAAACGTCCCGACTAACCCGCAGGAATGGGTAGCCTACAGCAACCCTCCTCTGCACAGCAACGGCTAGAGCAGGAATTGAGGCTCCTTAGGCAAGCAGGACCGTATCATCTCGAAACAGATCCCGCAGAAGACAAACACCCTTCCCACCTTCTAGGTCCTACTCACAAGCACTGTTATCCCTCCTCTGGAGGGGCCTGGAACAGAAAGATTTCAAGACTTTTGGTTACATAATGCAGCAAATTGCTGCACTTTTAAAAGCTCCGGATTGGCAGGACTCCAGAGCAGAAAGACAGAGGCTCACATTTATAAAGCACTGCAAATACCACAAAATATTTCTGGGGCAAACCTTTTATGAAAGTGTCCTTGCACCACTCCTTCTCGGGGCCAGAGGAAGAGGGACATCCCCTGTCCACAGCAGGGGCCGCGCCGGGCACCGCACACCTCCGCCTCCCCTCACACGTCTCTCCTGTTCGAGGCTCCTCTACCCCGCGCACAGGCTCGCCTGGCGTTTGCGCCGTGTGCGATGGCAGAATCCTTCGATGGGGCCGAGCAGCGAGCGCTGGCGGAGCCGAAGATGGAGCAGGCAGCAGCAGAGCCCCCAGCCCTGCAGCGGGCACAGACTCACCAGCACCTCGGCGCGCTCCTCCGCAGCGGACACCGAGTCCTCGGCGCTGGTCCCAGCACC
>NW_009706775.1:367-622 GCF_000703405.1 Apaloderma vittatum | reverse complement strand
CATCTCTGCTCTACCGAGGCGATTTGGGCTCCTCGCGCCTTCGTCAGCTGGACCCAGAGAACGCCAGCACAGAAACGCCCAGGCCAGACTCTGCTCCCCGAGGGGCTCCCGCCTCAAGCTCCCCGCAATAAGGAGGGACACAGCGGGGACGCTGTTCCCCAGGAGCCTGGCGAGCGCCTGCTCCCACCAGCCCTGTCCCAAAGCATCACCTGAGCAAGAGCCCGAAACACCCATCCCACCCCACCTCCCAAACTC
>NW_009706775.1:0-265 GCF_000703405.1 Apaloderma vittatum | reverse complement strand
GCATCCCTTCTGGTCCCCAAAACCCAACAGAGATCTCATACTGCTGGGGAATAGAGGTGCTGGCAAGCACAAGCCATTTAGCCAGTGATGCTTTGTAACTTCAAATTTGGCCTTTTTTTGGCCAGAAGAAAGATGAAGTAGAGATTGTTATGAGCTAATGAGACACCACTTTCATGAGTTTTAAGCAGGTTTATAGAATTAAGCGCGGATCTGTAAGTCCAGCGAGGGCCCACAGCTGGGTTTACCCTGGTGGCACATGGCCTAC
>NW_009706774.1:0-8765 GCF_000703405.1 Apaloderma vittatum | reverse complement strand
CCCGCAGGAGTCGGCATTCGTTTATCTTCTGAAAGGAGCCAAACGCGAGAATTTCCGGGTGGTAAAACCCCGCCGCAGGGTGTGAGGGGAAGGTGGGGCATCTCTCTGCCCAGGCACATCAGCAATGGTGACCCAGGCACCTGCCCAGCAGCAGCAGGAGGAATTTCTCCGAGAGAGCTGAGCTCACCTTTGCTCGCTTTCGCTGCTTCCGACCAGCAAGAGCTGAACTCTGCACTCCAGGTGAACGCGTTGTCCTGCTGTACCACAGGTCCCGGCGAGCGCTGATGCTCCTGTCCCTTCTTTCTCTGCCTAGGAAAAGCTGTTCTCACCTTCCCTGGAGGACCCCAGCGCCGCTTTCCGCTCCCCGCGTCTGGGGATTTTACGTGCCAATCAAAGCAGAATGGATCGCTATCGATATTTCATCTTTAACCAGAGGAACATGGTAGTGCTGGGTCTGTTCCAGATAGCCTTCAGCACAGTCTGCGTCGGCAGCGGATTCATAGATGGCATTTTCAGAACAGAATCTCAGCTGAGCAAAACCAGAGCTCCAATTTGGGCTGGGATGGTAACACTGCACTCTATTTTCTGTGCTTTGTTTTGTAGGTGTTTGTTTGTTTGTTTGTTTTTCCCTCAATTGCTAGCTACTAGTACTCACCTTGAGGATAGGAGAGAGACCAGAACTTTGTGCCAGCTCTCTCTTGTTTTCCTTCCCTTATCATGGTATGGGCAGGAGAGTGCAAGCAGACTTCCCTCTGAAGGAGCTAAATAAAATATATTTCTACGGGATAATGTAGAAAATGGGGCACAGTGGCAGTTGCCAGGGTTTTTTTTTCAGAAGCATAGTGACCACAGAGAGGCCACCAAAGATTAGGAGGGGAATGCCTCATCCTCACATCAGGTAGAGGAACATCTGGGCGATGTGCCACAGCATTCTCAGGCTGCCCAACTCCTCTCGGTGATGCTTTTCTTCCATCTACAAGATGCCTGAGATTTGGGAAAGCAGTGCGCATTTTTAGCGCTTTAATCGGACTTATTTAATCAATTTTATTATTTAACTAGAGCTATAAAGCCAGATAGAGGATTGCTTCCCTGGTGGTAGCAAGTGGGCAAGATGCATTTTGCACAGTGTCCTGCCCCCAAGAGATGCTGCAAAACAGAAGAAATCAGCAATTCTCTTGCCATTTCTGATCCAAGCCTCGAAAATGAAAGGCCTTTCATTTGCTCTGTAGTAGTTTATCTTCTGAATCTGATACTTGTCTCCCAGTTACCAATTCCTTTTTTGCTCCGCAGGTGATGGGAGTCCCAGGTGTCCTGGCTTTGTTTTCCTCTCAGAGGAAGAATCCCATTCTTGTAAGCCTGGAGCGGGGAATGTACTTATGGGGTTGGGGCACAGTGTTGTCAGGGCAATTGAAAACAGTTTTGGTAGGGAATGAGCTGGCTGGCCCTTCCACAGGATTATGAGCTTATTTCCTTGAGTTATGCTCATAAAAGTTGCTACATTCCTAAGCAAAAAGGAGGATGCAATGGTATCAGAATCATAGAATCATAGAATCATAGAATCATAGCATCATAGCATCATAGAATGGCCTAGGGAGGGGTCATCCACAACTTCTCTGGACAGTTTATTCCACAGTCTTGCCACCCTCGTACTGAAGAATTTTTGCCTAAGTTCCAACCTAAATCTATTCTCCTTTAACTTAAATTCATTTCCCCTTGTCCTATCAGTGGACACTCTTGTAAAAAGTCCCTCCCCAGCCTTCCTGTAGGTTCCCTCGTTACTCAGGTGTTTCTCATACTACTTCCAAGAAAGTAAAGCAATCCCTTTCCTTAAAAAAAATCCTCTGCTCAGAATGACAACAGCTGCAAATAAACATTGTAATTCCAGAGCTAAAGCTGTTACCTTGCTTTCTGCTGCTGCAGATGAGCACTGGCTCTAACAACAAGCAAAAATGTGTAAAAGTACTTGGTTTTGAACGTGTTTTTGTGGTGTCCGTTCCTGTTATTGAGAGTTCTGTACCCCAAAATAGGAAACAAGTAAATTTACTTGCATTTCCTAGGCAGGTCTCTCCAAGGGAGGATATTGTTTCTAAGTAAGAGATATCTAAGGACAAAGTCTTCGGGTCCAACTAGCACCCATGGTTAAGATCTGGGACTCAATTGTAGCTCAAAAATTCAGTATCATGGAAACCTCTCCTGCTCTCTGTTTGGCTTCCAAGTGACTGTTGCTACCGGGTACTTTTTAGTGTTAAGAGAGGTCAAAGGCTACTATCTACAATGCTCGTTAATACATTTTTGTTTGTATTAATTGTATATATTTGACAGAGGACAGTTTTTAATTCTTGCTTCCCTCTTTTCTCCCCTTTAATTTCTCTGTGTAGGTGAATGTGCTGATAGCTGCTTCAGTAATCTCTTGTGTTGCCATCCTCATCGTAATAGTTTATAGCTCCCTCACACTGAACTATGGTGAAGAGGAGGAGCTGAGCTCTGCCCCAGTCCACGTTATCCATACTGTAAGTATCGATATCGTGCTTATTACTGGGGAACATGACTATCTTAATGTGCAAACATTACTACACATGATTTGGAAACAGAACCAGACTTCCAGGCTGCCTGAAGTTAAGTTTGAAGTGGTGCCTGCAGCAGGGTACTTTGTTTCTAAAAATTGTATTAAGTCTGCAGTTAAGTATGAAGTTAAGTAGTGAAAACCACAAAACCCATGCAGGGCCAGAGAGACATTTTACAGCTGGCTGTTGCTGTTCGCTGCTGCTGCAGCACGGCTAGTATCAGTGGCTACGTGACCTAATGCCTGACTTGCCTGGAAGCCCGCCTGAGAAGCAGCTGATTGAGAGCAATACCTCGAGGTTATGCACCTAAACACACTACGGTCAGGTTAACCGCAGCTGCTGCCGAGGGTGAAAGGGTTTGGATCTTGCCAGAGAAAAATGGCGATGCTGCGCCAGAAAAGGGGTAGGTGCTGGCTGTAGCCCCGACCTACTTTGAGACAGCAATTGCCAGGCTCAAATCCTTTCCAGCGTGCACCTCAGGTGATGAAGTTACAGCAGTTGAAGGTCAGCTAGTTAAAACTGGGAATTATTCCAAGTGTATATTCCATGGTGAAGCTGAAAAGTTGGAATGCATTAGCCCTTTTGTACCTCAAACCTAGTACAAACGATGGCTCTCTGTGGGGATGAAGACATTCCGGATAGATGAAGCTGTTCATTAGTTTATTGCAGGACAAATTGAAATGTCAGGCTGCTGAGGTGCAGTATAGCAAGAAGACATTTATCATACTCATTGTGAAGAGGAGCAGCCTTTGATTTGGTTTCTACTTATTGTTAAAGCTGTGTTCAAGCCTGGTGCCATTGCATAGTGTCTCACATTTAATCGGAAGCTTCATTTTACTGCTTGCTCTTTTTCTGTTTGAGTTTCACACTTGACTTGTTCTTCAGAGCACAGGAAGCAAAGCCTTAAATAACACTAACTCTGAATCAGGCTCCTGTGGTGCAATCGTAGCATTCTTGCAGTCATAAGAATATTTTTTTTTGGTGGAGAACTTCACTTTTTCAACGTTGCTTTAACATTTCTTTTTCTGCTTGCAGAAGTTCGTACTTAATAAAGTAGTCAAGGGTGCTAACATAACCATGCTAGCTGCATCTATCTGCAGTGCTTTTGTTGTGCTGGTGATGGCTTACTTGGGATGCCGGAGCCTTCCACGCTGCTCGTGCTATGACAGCGTGACTGGGATGGTGAGTGAGGAGTTCAGGGCACCCCATTATTTGTACCAAGTGTGGGTGGAAGGGGAAGAAGATGTGGTTTTCTTCTGTAAACTTAGCTTCAGCTCTACCTCACTCATCCAGAGCTAATTCTAAGGAAACTAAGCAGGTGTTAGAAGGGTTTTATACTTTCTGTATTTTTTTCTTTTACCACCGCCCTCTTATTTGTAAGACGTAGCGTAAGTTATCTTCATTTTCCAAACTGTTAGTGCTGAAGCTGCTGTGGGCCCATTTGCTATGAGTTCCTGCTCTCCTCAAAAACTGCTCCTCCTTCTCTCACCCTTAAACCAACAATTGTGCCTGGTACAGCATTTCAAAGAAATGTAGGGGAGACAGCACACCATATTTTACCATTAATCTATGAGGACTCTACCTCAGGTGATGGAGCAGATGCTGTGTGTCTCTGCTGAGTGAGCACAGTAAATACCAGCTACTTCTCTGCTGGAGTAATTCTTATTTTGTCTTAAACACGTACATCCAGCCACGTCATTTGTTAAGGAGGTGATGGGTAAAGGTAACAAGGCAGCTGTTCTTTACTAAAGATGCCAAGTGTGTAACACGAGGCTGCTTTAAACTTTCAAACTAAAATTTGTTAGGAGGAGTGGGCTACAGAGTCTTTTAAAATCAGTTCAGGTGTATCTTCTTGAACAAGCTCCCAGCTGAGGTTTTTGATGGCTTTGTTTCATTCGTAGGAATGGTTGCAACCTAGTGAGGACCAGAATCAGGCTGTGGAAATGGTTTGCGCTGTTCAAAGTGAGTATCTCCGTGTACTTGGATATTCACCAGGGACATGGAAGGAACATCCTGAATATCTTTATTAGGCCAAAATCCTAATAACCAAAGTAGTCTGAGCTGAAAGGAACTGAAGATTTTGTGCAAATGTCTACTCCATGTTTAATGGTTTTCTCGTTCCTTCCCCGCACAGGCCCTGGGGGCAGAATTTTTAATTTCCCAGATCAGTTTCCAGCCCAGGACTTAGATGCAGAGGAAGACACAACCAAACCTCCACCATATATCAGAATGGCTTGAAAAAGTCGTTGAACATTTTAAAGTAACTAGTCCAAAAATGTGTCGAGATGGATGTAAGAAGATCTTCATCTTTGAAGATGGTTATGCACTTTTCCTTGTCCTTTTGAAAAACACACAGAGAAGGAGGGAACTATTGAATATCCAACTTTCAGCAAAGATCACAGTGCAAAGACAAAGATGTGCAGATGCTTTTGAACATTCAGACTTTGTACAGCTAAAATACCTCACTGCCTCTGGAAAGCATGAGCATTTTATTGTCCAGTTTTTGTACTTAAATCAGGTTTTATTCCACGAGAATTCGTCATGCAGTTTGTCTAGCAGTGCTAGCCTTAGACATTCAAGTATTAAATATAATTACTTTTTAAAAGAAACTGGCTGTGGAGTATTTCCCCCTGCCAACTGCCATCTCAGTTTCTCCCCCTCACCAACTAAATTATCTGAATGATAGGAAAATGGGTGAAGGATAACAAGGGACCCACTTCATTACTGAGCTTCAGAGTGCTTTTCTTTTTCTTCCTGGGAAGGGTCGGGGCAGTTCAAGTTTACGATGTGAAGCCTTGTCAATGCCATTCAGGTACCTCTGTCAAAATGTGGGTTCTTCGAGGTGTACATGTGTCGGTACAATTAGTTTTAGCATTGAAATTTAATGCTAGAGCGTGGAAATGGAGTTGCAATAACTCCTTTTACAGAGTAACTTAGATACTCTGAATTCAGTTCAGGTTTTCCTTTTTCAACTTTGGAGACTGAAAGATTAAAACCATTCTTTTCTTGGGGACCATTCTGCCAAAATTTATCACAGATCCAGGCCAAGGTCCTCTGTTGGAGGTCCTCTAGACCAAGGAATTACAGCTTCCAGTCAGCCTTCATGGCCTCCTGAGGCACATAAAATTCCTGTATGCACTTTATGATTCACTTTCAGGTAGGTTTAGAGGTGCCTGTTGAGTGAATGTTTTGCCTGCAAGTGTAGAGTATGAAATGGTAGATTACTTATCCCACTGCGTGAATTAACACAGCACATTCATTTGAACAGGGCTTGGAAAGTAAGTTCTCATCCCGAGAAAGTGCTGTGTAGGATAAGTCATGCCCACCATGAGACATATAACTCCGGGAACGATCTCGGATAAAGATTTATCTTATTGCTCATTCCCAAGAGACAAAGGAATTAAATTGTTCTTGATTATATTTTTTTCTAAAAACTGAAGTCTTTTTCATAACACTAGTAAAGTGATTCTGACACCTAAATGAAGACCTTCACATGGTGAAAGAACTGTACAGACAAAATGCCAGGCAGTCCTCTGAGTCCGTGTTTATCACATGTGCACTTCAAATGCCCTTGGTTCCAGAACAGGTCCCCATAGTGCAGTGGTTCAAGACGACTGGGACAAAAAAACCACACAATCTCCAGCTCATTCCTGCCCCCCACCCCGATTTCCACAGTAATGTGGAGGGAAAAAACTAAAAACGCTCAAGGATTGTGATTAAGGACAGGAAGGGTAATAATCTACCATTTAAGATGACGGTTAAAGAACCACAGAGACTGGGGGGAAAAAAACATAGATTTAATTCACCACCACCATTTACAAAGTAGAATAGTGAAAGGAATACATTAATAAATATAACCTGACCTTACACTTTGCCCCCTCCCATCTTCCAGGCTACCTTCTCCCTCCCGTCAGTGCCAGGGGGGCAGAGGGTAGGGGGGTGCAGCCCATCTGGCCATTTCTCATCATCCATGGCAGCTCCTCCTTGAGAAAGAGGGCTCCTTGCAGTCTCTCCTTCTTGCTGCATGGTGTCCACCTCACAGAAGGCGATCCTCTTCCTCCTCGGGAGTCCATCGGGGCCAGAAATCACTTTGGGTGCGTCCACCGCTGATGGTCAGTCTTGCTCCCCTCTGGCTGTGCACGTACCAAAGCTTCTTCAATGGGCAGGCAACCACCTTCCTGCCATCTCAGCCAGCACGGGACTTCAGGGAAAGGTCCTGCTCCAGTAGCCTTCTCTGTCTCCTTCTCCTCTGGGACTCTTCTCCCCTTCTTTCTTCTCAGGGTGATGTTCCTTTGTTCTCCTCTCACCTCCCACTCCTCCAACAGAAAAACTTGCCCACATTAAAGACAAGGCAGGTCAAAATGAGATGAAACCAAAAGAATGATAGAACGATGGGATCACCCCTTAAATACCTTGATGGCAGAGGTGCTGATTGGCCTGGCCCTAGCCAGAGGCAGGTCCGACTCCTACTTAAGCGTGAGGGAGGCATAAGTCTACCCCTGCTTCTATAAAAAACCCACTAGACTCAAACCCGTGACACACAGCTACATAATTAAATTTAACATTATGGTATGCAATTAATCCTGGCATCCTGACTGACTATATAGTCTCTTGGGGTTTGTGAGGTACAGAAACGGACAGTTATTTTCTGTTGAATTATTTGTAAAGTTCCTAGGACTAAACATGTACAAATTTTTAAGTGTTCATATCTGAAGATGTTTAATATCTTTTGTCATCATCTCAAGCAGAAAAATACCCTAAGCTGCACACAAGACAAGAAACAGCTGCAGTATGGAAATAGGTGGAAACAGGACACAAATTTAATGTCACTCCCTCTAATTGGTTAGCAGTGCAGAAAATATATTCCTCATTGCAGCTTCCAGTGTTATATTTAGTAGCCCGTTCCACATGCCAGGGACGGTGCTTTCCCAGAGCCTGCCTGTATCTCAAATGATTTCATTTTGAAGTTATGTCTTTTGCGAAATGAAGGGCTGTGTACATGCCAGGCATGACCTTTAGTGTTCTGGGAAAAAAAAAAAAGTAAAAAAGTTAATTTGAATTGAGTATTTCACTTGATTTTTAAAAACAGAGGTCCCACTTCTACCACCAGAGAGTATGGGTTGCAGAGAAACTAGGGGAAAGGAAGGAGTGTGTTTCCAGTGATCCAAAGACTTCCCAGTACACCTGTGTGTGTGTCTGGGTAGCAGCTCCTGCCCTTTTGCCAGGGACATGTAATGTTTTGGGCTTTGCTTGTTGAGAAATGGTACCTGAGAGATTCTGTGCCAGTCAGACAGTAGGTAGCTGTTTCTCTCTCGTTTGCCTAGAAATGTTTTCTGGGCTGATGAGAGGATTTCAGGTCTGCACCAGACAGTAAAACCAAAAAAAGCCCCACCTCACCCATGTGATTTTGGTACAGTTTGGGCCTCCTGGTCCACTGCTCTTTAATAAGTTCTGAGACTGTCCACTCTAAAATGCATTCTTTGATGGAATTGATGTGTTTCTTTTTTGACAAAAACCAGCTGGCATTTATCTGGAGTAATAATTGTCCTGTGACCTCAATGCAATGTGACATTGGGGGGGGGGCAATTGGGGATATGTGACGGGCACATGTGCTGTGGGCAGGGACACAGACCTACCTAGTCACGAGGAACTTTGGGGTTTTAAACCAGCAGAAGAGAAATGTCCGTGCAGCACAGAGAGGCCACAGAGAGGCAAAACCACCTCTGGTGCCCCCAGAGATGGAAATTCTGCTGCTGTGCGTTCCGGGGCCGTGGGTGTGCAGAGCTTTCACTGCCCTGGGGAAGCAGCCCAGCATAGGTACTTATGGCAGCAGCCTTTTTTATCTCTTTTCCCAGCATAGGTACACATGGCAGTAGCTTTATTTATCTCTTTTTCCTTTCTTTTATTTTTTTTCCTGTTTTGGTCTCTTTTTTTTTATTACGTGATTTTTCTGGGTTATTTTTTCTTTCCTTCCTCCTCCCCCTCGCCCCGTTTTTTCCCTTTTCTTTAATTTTTTCTATATCTCTTTTTCCTGTTTCTTTTTTTTTTCCTTTTTTTTTTTTTTTCTCTCTGCTTTTTTCCCTGCCTTGAACATCAGCAGCTGGGTCAGCCCCCAGGTGCGGGCACTCCCGGCCGATGAGCAAGGACCCGCAGCTGGGGGGAGTTCGCTGCGGCGGGGCTGGGCGTGGGGGGGTGCAGGGG
>NW_009706773.1:7011-7287 GCF_000703405.1 Apaloderma vittatum | reverse complement strand
ACATGGAGGCCATGGGGTTGGTTTCAGCGCCCGACTGCACCGGCACTGCCAGCCCGTTTGCCAAAAGCCCTACACACGAGGTGAGGGGCCCTCACCCACGCTGCTGTCAAGGGCACGAGGTGGGACTGGGCAAGGAGGAGGAGAATCAGCAGCTCTCAGGGGCTAAAGGGATGGTACCAACCCTTGAGGGTGCCGGGGCAGGTGGGGAGGGCAGCGAGGGCTGAGGCTGGCAGCTCCGGGGCGATGCTCACGGCACACATCTGGGGCCCAGACAGG
>NW_009706773.1:6726-6964 GCF_000703405.1 Apaloderma vittatum | reverse complement strand
CCAGGGCTGGTGCCCACAGCCCCCAGCTGCTCTCCTCACCCAGCTGGCTCAGCCTGTTCGCTCCGAGGGTGGCCCCAGGGGAGTGTGGGGTGATTTTCCAGTTGCTATCTCGCCTCCTCCAGCCCTCGAGGGCTAAAAGCTTCCCCGGCCCTGACCTCCCAGTGTGGCGCAGAGCGCTGCCCTGCAATGTCCCCACCCTGCAAAACCCTGCCCGGGATGGAGTAACCCCGTGCAACAA
>NW_009706773.1:4161-6623 GCF_000703405.1 Apaloderma vittatum | reverse complement strand
AACAGAGCCCCAGCGAGGTGGTGGTGGCGACCCTGTCCCCTGAGATTCTCCTAACTCAGCAGGACCCTCAGCTGGCCCTGCACAGAGCTGGAGATGGACCAAGCCCTCCAGCGATCCCATCTTGCTTAAATCTTTGTACTCTTCATGCAACTGGATGCACGCAAAGGTCTCCAGAGGTCCCTGCATGGCACTTGAAGGTAAGGAGGCAGCGAGCTCACCTCGCATCTGCCCAGCCTCGTCCTGCCTGCCTGCAGACCAAGACCTGGCAGGACTTTGCACATTCTCCACTCCGAGTCCACCACCACGTCCCAGCCCCGTGAAATCTAACCTGCCTGAGCCCTTCAGGCCTCCGCACAAAGTGGCACCAGGCCTCACGGCTCGCCCTGTGCCTCCACTACACCAACGCTGCTGGTTTCTGCCGCCCACCACCACTCCTCAGGTCCTGCACTGAGCCCAGCCGGAGCTTCACACACCCTGGAAGAGGGAAACGATGCTTTGTTGGAGCTCTGAGTAACCTGGTCTCGTGGGAGGTGTCCCTGGCGTGGCGGGGTGGTTGGAACGAGATGGTCTTTAAGGTCATTTCCAGCCCAAACCGTTCTATGTCCTGCCCCACAGATGACAAAGGCTTCTCCAGCCATCCTGCCTGAGCTGAGCCACGACCATGGCCCAGCTCCGCAGAAAAGGGGGACAAGCAACACCACGGGCAGCAGCACGGGAGACCTCTTACCAGTTTCTGAGAGTGGGAAAATAAGAGGGATCCAGAGCAGAGAGCTGATCTCCGAGAAGTCAAGAAGCACAGAGACAACTGCTCTCCAGACCAGAGTGGGGAGCGTATTAGGGCACTTCCCTCTCTTTCCCGTGGACAAGACACGGCACTGGAGGGCGAGCAAGAGGTGGCTGCACGTTGGACGCTCTATCGGCACCTGCGTGGGCCCAGGGTCCTGCACCTGCCTTCTTCTCGTCCTTCCCTCCCAAAGCCATGACGGGTCCCTTCCCAGCACTGACGGATGCTCCCGCGGAGCAGCACAATGCACCCAGCGCCGCCGGCTCAGGAGTCCAGCTTGATGAACACCTTGGGCCTCGAGAAAATTTTGATGGCCTCCTCTATCTGGGAGAGCTTCCTCTCCAGCTCCGCCCTCTTCTTCTGCATGCTGAGGGTGTCTGAGCGCATCGGCAACATCACAAGGTCCTTCACCAGCTGCTCCTGGCCTGTGAAAAAAACCAAACCCAAACAAATCAACCCACAAAACCAAGTTGTGTAAGTGAAAGAGCGAAGAAATCCATCCTTTTCCTAATGCTGCAACCTCATCCTCAGTTGTGCAAATGGTGACAGCGCTGGAACAAGGACTTACAACACCCATCCAAAGCTCAGCCGCATCGACTGAGGACCGGATCGACCTGCTCCAGCTTTGAAGAACCAAAGGTCAGACTAGAGACCACTGAAGGTCCCTTGCAACCAAGATCTATCATTTTAAGAGCAGGAGTAACCCTAACATCAGGTCCATTGAGTGAGCCTTCTCCAGAGAGCCAGTCCTGCAGCCTGCAGGTCCCCCCAGCCTGAAGGAGGTTGCCCTTCCCACACACACAGCCCAGCTGAGCGCCTCACTCCAGGCAACTCTCTGAGTGGCAGGAATCTGAGCCCCAAAATGCCCTAATCCTGGCTAGGATTGTCTGGTTTTGTGAGCCGGAACGCTTGCTTCTTTTCCTCTTACTCTGCTTCAGATTGCCGAGGGTCTCCAGTCGCTGGCTCTCCGGCATCATGACGTGCCCGGGCAGCGTGTCGGGGTCTGGCAGGTCTCGCAGCCGCTCCTCCGTCTGCCTGCGCCACAGCTCCTTCCTCTCCAGCAAGCTGCCAAGGCAAAGGCGAGCGTGTGTCAGCACACCTGGCAGGAGGGGAAGCGCAGGAACGCGGGCAGAGAGCAGCGGAGGCACGGCAGAGGGCCAAAGCACCGACACCGCCGTCAGGCCTGGGATGGGGTCACCCCGGAGCTGTTTTCCGCTCAGAACTCCAAAATACGAGTCGGCGGTCGGATGTTCCTCAGCCTCCGAGGCAGGATGAGTGCTTGTGAGGCAGGACAAGCCGCCTGCCCCTCTAAAACCAGACCAAAAAATGCTGAAGCTACGTCATGTGGAGCGAGGCTGGCGAAGGGGCAGGAGCATCAGGGAGCATCGCTGCAAGCAAGGGGGGAGGAGACAAATCCCCTTCTGAGCCCGGCCACACTCGTCACGGGGATGCTTAAGTCCCAAAACCAGGAGGGATTGCATTTACGCCCCACCCAGGCCACAGCGAACTGCACTGCTCGCCTCTGCCCCCGGCGCCCCATCTTCCTCCGCAGCAGCCAGAGGACGTGGCGAAGGGAAGTGGGCTCCTTCCAGAGTGTCCCGTGGCCCAGAGAGGGGCACGTCTCCTGCTCTGGAGACATTCAAACCCCACCTGGACGCGTTCCTGCGTGGCTGCGCTG
>NW_009706773.1:3525-3868 GCF_000703405.1 Apaloderma vittatum | reverse complement strand
TTCCTGTGTGCCCTAATGTAGGTGACCCTGCTCTGGCAGGGGGGCTGGACTAGATGATCTTTTGAGGTCTCTTCCAGCCCCCAACATTCTGTGATTCTGTGACACGTACTACTGCGGGACGTGGCCCTTTTGCTTGGCGTTGTACTCCTCCTGCTCCCGCTGCTTCTGCTCCAGCAGCTCGGCCAGCGCCTGCAGGGACTGGGAGCGCCGCAGCGGGGCTCGCTTGGCGTTGCGGGCGTTGTGTTTGATGAAGTCAACGCTCTTGCCCTCCACCTGGATCTGGAAGAAGAGAGGGGGTGGCAGCAGAGGCTGGCTCGGAACCCGCAGCCGCCCCCTCTCCCCC
>NW_009706773.1:0-3433 GCF_000703405.1 Apaloderma vittatum | reverse complement strand
GCCAGCAGCCAAGGCAGGAGAGAGGGTTGCCGGATTTGAGTTTAAGGCTTTCTTGGTTTTCCTCCTCAGGAGTTTATGTCCTGTTGAGGTTAAGTCGCTCCAGGGCACTCAGGAACCACCAACTCCGCGACGCTTGCCAAGGAAAGGAGACGTTTAGGATCGCCCAGACAAACTACCTGAAAGGCTTCATTGTTTGTACTGATTTAACTCTCCTTACCAAAAAGCACACCCATTTCCCCTATTTTTATCTAACATCCAGAAGCCACAGCTCCTTTGATTAAGGCAGGAGCGGTCTCCAGACCCCCAGAGCCTCCTGCAAAGCTCCAGGAAGAGCAGATTTGAGATCGCTGGTGTTTCCACAACGAGGAGGCGGGTTTTTCAAAGGCAACTTCACAACCTCTTTAACTACGAGCCAGGATGAAGCCGGATGGTAGGATCAGCAATCCTTGAACACCCGTCTCACCACTCCAGTGACCACGACCCTCAGCCAGGAACAGTATTTACAGATCTCCCTGTTCCCGTAGCACATCCAACCCCAAGTTTTAGAAGAACATATGAAGAGTTGAAAGCAGGAGCAACGGGTAAGTGCCAGAAACCCCAGGGATGGCTGCAGCTGGCAGGCAACTCACCTTGGTTTCATCACTCAGGGCCTCCAGAGCTTCTGCGTCTGCCCTCGCTTCCATTCTGGCAGGCCTTGGGGACAGCGGTCTGCAGGGCTTGATCCCAGGGCCACAGCGAGAATACGCCCTCAGGAATTTCTGAGCCTCTGGATTTGGAGGTGGGGAGCTCTCCTGGGAAAGGCAAGAAAAGATCCACTAGAAGAGGGAGGTTGGAGCGAAGAGAAACTCACCCGACGAAGTCTGGGTGGTCAACCACAAGCTCAGCCCCAGGTTCCCAGCGGGCAGAGGACAGCGTGCTCCTTCTGCCACGGCTGGGCAGAAGTTCTCGGGTGGAAGTCAACCTGTGCGCAGCCAGCAGAGGCCAGGCAACAAATCCAACCGGGCTTTGTAAGGAAACACTGAAAAAAGGGAAAAAATCTGCAGAAACACGTCTGGATCAAGTGCACCCATAGCACTGACTGGAGAGGTCTTCTTTACTGACTCCGCTGGTTGGCAGGAAAGGAGAGCAACACCAGATAACCCAAGAGAGACCCCTTCCAGAGCCAGGGCCAACCTAGACGGACAGACAGTCCGTACCGACGGGCATCGTGACTCCTTAGCAAGCGGAAATCTTCCTGTGGAAAGGGCAAATGGCAGCGTGGAGCAAGTGTGCTGGAAGTCGAGAGTCTCCCTTGTTTGCAACACTAGAGAACATGAACTCCCAGAAGAAGCTGTCCCACCTCCGTAACCCCCGCGTGTGCCCTGAGAAGCCTCTTCAAAGGCCGTGGCTGGCATCGGCGCAAGGCCGCGCCGCCTGACGGCCAGCCGGCGATCCGGGGACCATCTCACAGAGCCTTGTCGCAAACAAACCCTGAAAACTGGGAGCAGACACCGCGGGAAGCAGGTGGGTTCAGAGAAAGTCTGTGAGCTCGGAGGGGTGCTGGCAGGACGCCGCGCGGCCCGTCGCCCTCCGCCAGAGCCCTTTTCAAGGCAGCTCCTACAATTCACAGCCTCAGGGATGACAGATGTGAGAAAAGAAACCCTGCGTTGGACAGCAAGACCTAACAGAATCAACTTAATCTCTCTACAAGAGGTGGAAATCCTTCCAAGGGAACTCCTCGGCTCTAGGAGAGCCACAGCGACGGTTAAAGTGATGTGAGTCAGCACTGGGGCCTCCTGCCACCTCTCTCTGGAGGAACCCGCAGAGCACAGGTAACGCACCACCACGCAGAAACCCTCTGCGCAGAGACCACCCCCTTTCCCCAAAACAAAAGGAGAAATTATCTCAACCATCTTCTAACCCAGAGGATTTGTCAAACGAGAGCGTAGGCGCGCACTCCTGAAGAACACGTGGGTTTGCTCTCGTGCGTGGAAGGGTCACAGACGTCACGAGAGGTTAGTGGCCCACGGGAAAGAAGGGACACAGCATTTGGAACCAACGGCTGGGAAATCATCTGGGATCCGCCCAAAGATAGCGAGGGAGCTCTCCTTCCCTCTCCCAGTGGGTCTTTACTTACTAGACAAACAGGTACCCTTCCAGCAAGGCAGATGCTTTAGTGCATTTTACAAAGCTCTCTGACGCCAGGAGAGAAAAAATCATGCAGAGAAAAGATGAAAAAAAGAGAAGGCAAAAGCAATCCAGAGCCTTCACAGAGCCAGACACGCGCTCAGAACAGAAGGCACCAGCCTTTCCGCAGCTGAAAAGGGACAAGCACAGGCCCAGAGGATGGGAGGCACACACAGCACTCTGCTCGCTCCGACAGGATGGGGATTATTACAGCGACCGCTCTCCAGACCCAAAGCCAAACGTTCTCGCTCGGCACACAGCCCCACCGTCACATCTGCCCCCGGGCTCGTCGGTTCGGGGACTCCCCCAGCTCCACCGTCCCACAGAACCTCACGCTGCCCCACCTCGAGAGTCCAAGAGCTCAGCAAGCACCGACCTGCAGCCTGGCCTTCACCTTGGACTCCACGTTTTCGTATTTCTGGGATTTCCACAGAGCTTTCACAGGCTTGGGCTGGCTGCGCTCTTGAGCTCGCTCCTTCTCTTTGCACTTCTTCTGAATCTCCTTTATTCGCCTCACGTTTTCCTTCTCGTAGTCCTTGGACTCTCCTGCACGGCAAGGGGAGACACAGCCTTCACCTCCTAGACCCTGCCAAAGCTCTTAGAGGGCCGGCAGCCCACAGCTCGGTCACCAAAGCTGGCCCAACGCCCCCCAGAAACAGCGAGCTCTCCCCTCTCCCGCACACAATGTCTGTGCATTTGATGCGCACCCCCGGATCAACTCTCTCCTGCCAGACGATCCCCCAAGGCTGCCCACTGTGGCCACCAGTGGTCACAGACTCCCGCGTTCTGGGAGAGGCTGGCTCCCTCGCCCGATTTTGGACAAGCCGTGCCAGCATCCTCTCACAAGCAAGGTCAGTTCCCAGTTCAACACCCTTCCGAAGCGCAGGGAGGGCTGCTTAGCGCAGCTGCAGAGCCTTCAACCCGCGCCACTCCTGGTTGCTGGTTTCAGGGTCATCCATTGTCCCACCTTCAAGGGGACGTCGTCGAGACTACGGATTTTCGAGTCAAAACCGACCCTTCCTCGGGCTCCCCAAGACAGGGGAGATCTCAGCTGACACAACCAGACCCTCCTCCATTCCCCTCTTGCTTGGCACAGCAGCTGTGGTAGGGCTTGGGGCAATGCCAGCACACGGAGTAAATCAAATGACACCCAGTGCTCATCTCCCTCCTGGGCCTCTGAACATCCCCTGGGTGACCTTCCTGGAGAAGGAAACACCTTTTGCAAAGATGTTCTCAGTAAATGCAAGGTCCTGCACCTGGGCCGGGC
>NW_009706772.1:0-1351 GCF_000703405.1 Apaloderma vittatum | reverse complement strand
TCGGAGCACTTGCCAGAGCTCACATTTGCAATCACTTGTCATCCAACCCTAAAGAAAATAATCAGGGCCCGACCCCTGCCAAATTTCCAGTGATTTAAATATCCCCGAATGAACTGCATTTCTAGTATAATTTCACTAGAATGAATATATCTCTCCATCTAGCTAAACACAAACATATCTTTATATATATGCATATAAAGCTCTTGTGCGTGTAAATAGAAATATTCCCTACTAAGGGAAAATATATATGCAATTCTTAATGAGAAAGAAAACGCCTTTTGATTTGAGCTAATGCAAGGTTGCAAGCCGTCCTCCAACAAAGTCATTAAAAATTGTACCTCTCTTTGTTCCGTGTGAGCCACAGAAATTTTCTGATTCACAGATAAAATAAAAGAAAGTCAAGTAAATAAATAAAATCTCACCCAGTTCTCTCTCTCCTAAAAAGGAAAAAAACCTAGAAAAAAAACAACAAAGAGCAGCAAGAAGAGCAACAGGCGGCAGCCGCAACAACCTTTCCCCCCCACCCCCCAAAAAAAAAAATTAAAAAATCACTTAAAAGAGAATCGTTGTTGTTATTCCAGGGAGAAAATATCTCCTAGCTCTCATCCAGTGCCTCCATCCCCTCGTTTTCGCCTCTCCAGCCCCCATTCAAATGACCCAGGGTGAAGGGAAAGCCTGTCAGCTGGGTGACACTTGCTCACAGATACAACAAGCTTTAAACAATATGTTCCAGAGGAGCAGCAAATCTAACAGCGCACCCGATCTGGAGGAGCTACATCTTTATAATAATCCTAATCATGAAGGGGGTTTTATTTATTTTTTACCTCCTTTCCACCCCATCGAAAACCTGCGCATTTTCGGACCCCTGCGATCCCCCCCCTGCCACTGAAAGAAGAGAAATTGTTGCAATACGTAGAGAAAGAAATATATGTATAAAAAAAAAAACAACTCAGTTACTAGGGTGGATCTGGTGGATGAAGTCGTTTGCGGCAGCGTCTTCACAAAATCCAGGGCTGGGATCCCTGCGAATTTTGTGATGATCTGGATGAGCCTCACTGAGATTTGAAGGAAGAAGTTTGATTTCTTAGCAGATGTCTTCAGCGGAGCTCTTGGATCTCCGGCTGGTTGGACTGGTGGGGAAGGGGTGTGCATGGCTGGAGGTGGGGGGGGTGCGCGTCTGTGTGTGTGCGTGCATGTCTGGTGTTTTTTTTTTTTTTGAAATGAAAAAAAAAAAAAAAGAACCAACCGAAAGTTTCTAGAAAGTTAGTTCAAATGCATCTCGGCCATCACCGTGAGGAAAAGAGGGTTTGGGAAGAAAACAGAACGGTAAGAAGGAGTAAATCGAGAAAAT
>NW_009706771.1:14664-14927 GCF_000703405.1 Apaloderma vittatum | reverse complement strand
GAGAGCTGAGAATTCGGTTTCCCAGATTTCCTTTGAATTGTGTGCAGTAGTCGGAGGGAGTTAAAAAAAAAAAATTTTGAAAAAAAATAAAAATCCAAACCCCAAAACTACTGTACGCCAGGGAAAGCTTCAGCAGCAGCTAGACAAGAGGGGGGGGGGGGAGGAGAAAAATGAGATTTAGGGAGAAAACTGAGAATTGGGAGAAAAACTGAGATGTAGGGGGAAGGCTGAGGTTTAGGGGGAAGGCTGAGATTTAGGGAGAA
>NW_009706771.1:13483-14560 GCF_000703405.1 Apaloderma vittatum | reverse complement strand
GGGGAAAAAAGCCATCTCCTACCGTTTCCCTTTGCCTTCCTGCCCCTGTTGCATTCTCCCTGCATGGGGAGGGGAGGAACGGGGCAATGGGGGACCAGGAGGATGCTGCACCCCGGTGGAAGTGGGGTGTCTGTAACCCCCCCACCCTGGGCCGGGCGTCCAGGGGGTTAACAGCCCTCGCCAGCTGGGGAGCATCATCAACTGCACCAAATTAATTTGCACTTTCTTTTCCCTAATGTTCGCTCTGGGAAGAACAAAAAAAAAAAAGGGAGGAAAAAGAGGAGGGGGGGAATAAAAAAAAGCAGCCCCTAAATAAATAAGCAGCCTGGAAGGGGGCTGGGGGAAGGCTCTGTTTCCTCAATTAGCTGGGACTTGCCTTCTCTTGACGAAGGGAAGGCAGCGTGTTTTAGCCTCTGGATTTGTGGAGCTTTCTCAAAGTGCCAAGTCTGGTTATACGGGGACTTGGGAGGGTTAGGTGGAGGAATCTGAGTCGCACTCTGCTCCATTAACTCCTTCGAGGCTGAGCAGCTTTGGAAACCCAGGCCTGGCCGTGCAAACCCAAGGGGCGACCTCACGAGGTGGGAAGGTTTTGGGACCCGAGCGTTTGGGAGAGGTGGTTCAATCGAGCGAGGTGATGGACCGTGGGATAAGTTGAGTGTGTTTGTCATATTTGTGAGCGGGGGACTCGAGGGTTTGTTGTCAAAGAGAAACTTCCTGGGGTCGTGCAGGAGGTTGGGATGTATCCTCAGTCCTCCTGCCTGGGAGGAGAGGCTAAGGATGCTGTCCCATCCCGGGCACCGTTGAAATATGGTCAGTCTTTCGGGATAAATGCAAGAACTGGCTGGACACCACCAGCAGCCAACAGCTTTGGAGAGAAACATCCTAACCAGGCTGGTGCAGGGAAAATGTTCTCTGGCAGAATATTCACCTGTGTTGTACGTCGGCGGGGGGAAATACCTTCACCTGTACAGGGAAAAAACAATCTCCTGGGAATTTAAAATTCACCCCCTAGTCTGGCCCATCCTTGGAAATGAGACCTTGGCCATGCATGGATGCCTTGATGTGGTTACTGCTGAA